>NC_141346.1:69814456-70039456 GCF_057382095.1 Aulonocara sp. 'chitande type north' Nkhata Bay
AGAAAAGCTTACCACAAAACGGAGAAGTTATGACAAATCAGACTATAAGGCAAAAAGAAAGTGCAGCTTTATGGTTTCATGGACAAAAGAATTTCTGTGGCTGCAATATGACGAGCTAAAAAACAACACGCACAAGGGTTAGGGTTAAATTTAAAAACTGTACTTTTGTGTTAAAATATATATTTATAATTTTAATAAATGACAAATTAAAAAGGCATGAACATTTTTTTTTGTATCGAAAAAATATCGAACCGTGACACCAAAGTATCGAACCGAACCGTAATTTTGTGTATCGTTGCACCCCTAATATATATATATATGTCTCAACGCTGTTTCTCAATAATATTAAAAACCTAAAAACTATTGTTGTGGAAGATAGAAGTCACTGTGACAGCCCTCTGACTGTGGAGGACGTTTGTAATCCTATTTCTGCACTTAAGGCCAACAAATCTCCCGGCACAGATGGTTTAACTGCAGAGTTTTATGAATCATTTTCTAATCTCCTGGCTCCGTTCTTACTGCAGCTTTTCATAGGAAGTGTAGAGAATAACATCCTCCCTCCTACTCTTACTCAGGGTCTCATAACACTTATTCCAAAGCCAAACAAAGACTTACTTCTTATTGATAATTGGAGACCCATCTGTCTGCTCAATGATGACTATGAGATTAAGGCTTTAGTACTTGCTAACAGAATGAAAGAGTTCTTGGACACAATTATCGATGAGACACAATCAGGCTTTATGAGAAACAGACACCTTTCTAAGAACATGAGACTGGTTTTAGATCTACTTGATTACTCTGATTTGGTATCTGACTATAGCTTCATTCTCTTCCTGGATTTTTAAAAGGCTTTTGATACAATTGAACATCAATTTATTTTCCACTCTTTGGAAAAATTTGGCATTTTTCTGTAAAGCTATCAAAACCTTGTACACGAATGGCAATAGCTCAATTAAAATGATTAAGACTCCACCCCGAGATTTGACCTGTTATACAAGGAATCAGCACAGCTGATAAGGAGCTCATCATCAGCCAGCTAGCTGATGACACCACACTCTTCTTGAAAAATGCAAATCAAATCCGTCCAGCCCTTAGTGTTATTAGTGATTTCTCTGAGGCATGTTAATACTTTTAGCTATTTTATATCCATAAATGTAAGTTTATTAATAAAACACCATATTTCTGCCGTTTTATAAGGATATGAATTGTACATACAATCAATTTCAGACTCAACCAACAAAAAGCCTCTCAGAACAATATTTATATTGTAACAGTTGCTATTGTAATGCAGTGTATCACCACATGGCGGCGCCTCCTGTCTCACGACTGGTGTCACCCCCTTTTTGTTCTTCTTCGCACTCCTCCTGTAATGGATGCTCCCGTGTGTACGCGGACTAGTGTGCTCTTTAGTAATGTGTGGTAGAGGTAGCACTTTTATTTTTGATATTGTAAATAAATGAGTACTTTTTGGAAAGTCAGAAGCTGTTGCTCATTCGCTACCCACCTGCACACCCCTGGCTTCATCTCCACTGCACGTTACAACTGGCGCCCGAACTTTTTCCCCTTGGACTTCAGACGATTTTTGCATCCCGCCGAGGATTCTTCTCTTCTAGCACGTGAACTGTCTCGGAAATCCCCCCAGTTTTGCAGACGCTCGGACGTTTTCTCCAGCCATGGCCGCAGCCTCAGCTCAGGTGGGACCCGACTAATTTCTGGATACCGTGGTGTGCCGCTGCTCCGCTTGGGAGAAAGAAAAAGAGAGAAGCTGACTCCGCGACGCGAATGGACTCCGTGGATTTGTTATTTGTTGTTGGTTTCGTCTTCTAAGGATTAATTTTTCTGTGGAGAGCCTGGACATGAACATTTCTGCTGGCTTTTCATTCCCCTTTCCCTCTGCTGAGACTGACTGTAGCACATGTAAGTGATAGCTTGGCCGACTACAACCGTTGGTGCTGGTCTTTGGCTCAGTATAACAAAACGACTTAAAACTAATCTTGCATTGAGCTCTAGTGTTGCAGACATGCTATTGTAATAACATGGTTCTGATCACTCCAGTCTAATTTCAGTTGTTGGGCGAAATTTTATGTGGTTTTTCTAAATTTAATCTTTAACGCATTTTTGCTGTTTTGTCTTTCTAGTCTGACCTAACTGACTCTTTTACTGCTATATCAATAACTGCGCTGTGCCCTGGAGCGGCTTAATTTTTTTGAAATCGCAATGGCACACTTCCCAGACGACTCTGACTCAGACATGGAACTTACCTCGTTACCTATGTGCCAGATAGTTGAAAATGTGACTCCTAGCCTTAGCCAACAAGTGGTGGAGTTAAGAACTGAGGTGAATAAGCTTAGTGATTGTTCACGTGACTCACTGAACATACAGCAGTTTACTAAGGCAGTGGGACCAACTCACAACGGGGAACTCTCCCCCTCCTGCAGTCCCACAGTCTCCTGTTTTCCCAATGGCCACATCGACACCTCATGTTCATGTGATGGACAAAACTGAACCCACCAACAGTACCAATCCGTTCCTGCCCAGCAACCCATTTCAACCTACAAATCCTTTCCTCCCATCTCACTCACTTGAACTCAGCAGCACTTCCAGAGTGATTGCGGCAGCTTTACATCACGCAAAGCTGGAGCCTCCTGTGTATGCTGGGGACGGAAAAGTGCAACCTGAGGACTGGTTAAATGCAGTTGGCACATACAAAGCCTCATTGAACCTAACTGATGGGCAATTGCCAAACGAACTGCCACACTTTCTTGCAAAAGAGCCCGGGAAATGGTTCAAGGCACTGAGCTCCCACATCACATCATGGGCTCAATTCTGTCAACTGTTTAAGACAGTTTTTCTGCCCTCCGACAACCAAGAACGCATCCTGAGAGGAATTTTGGATCGTGTTCAGGCTCAGGACAAGCCGCTCCCAACCTTTGTCGCCCACATGTTGAGTGAGTTTGACAAACTGAAGAGCCCCCCACCTGAAAAAGACAGAATTGACCTAATTAGTAAACATGCTCTCGAAAAATACAGAGTTGCCCTGTATGGCGCTAATGTCACTTCTGTAATGGACCTGCTGCTACGCGCTCATGAGCTTCACTCAGTGCTTGGACCACAAAGACCACAGCCTGCTTTATGTAGCAAAGACAACTATAAGCCTGAACCTTACTGCTTCAAATGCTCTCAGCCAGGGTTCACTACACGCACCTGCCCAAACTGTAACACCCAACCTCATTTGCCACAACGAGCCTCGAACACCGCTAGGCATGGCCCAGTCCAGCCATTGCCAGCACCTGGCCCCTCTGACCCTGGCCATGAAAAGGTGGAATTAAGCAGCACCACATCCCAGCCACAATACAGGCAGTCGGGAAACTACAGGGGGGGGGGGAGGACAGGACAGGACATTTCACAGAGGCCAACCTTCCCCCAGTTACTAACGGAGCCTCACACGCCCGATTCACTACAGGGTGGACACAGTCTTGGACACTTGGAAGACAATTTTTCACAAGTCCACTGGAATACCCCACTAAGAACGAAAGTGAACTTCAATGCTTCATCTGTGGATGCTACCCTCGGCACGGGTGCTTCCCTCTCGGCTGTACGAGCAGATCTCATTCAAGTAAATGACTCTTACCCTAGAAACACAAGTGAGTGGAATGGTCCTGCAGTTAACCTCGCCAATAATGCTCCCTGTATCCCTGTTGGTGTTATTTGGCTCAATATTGGATTCATGAACAAGAACTTTTACCAGCGTTTTGCCATAATACCAGATTTGTCCTCTCCTTTCATTCTGGGAATGGATTTTATGGCAAGAGCTTCTGTTTCTATTCACATTCCCACTAGAACAGTCTACATTGAGGACATCCCCTGCCCACTCGCAGACAATGAAGAGGACCTTTAAAATGATTACTCACATTCACCTGGAACACTGATGTCTTTGGACTTGGTTCGCTCAGACTTAACAGCCAAACTGTCTGAAGCAAGTCTCTCAGAGAACAACAAGGATGCTTTACTAAATCTGCTCAGCAAGTTTAGCTCCTTGTTTGATGGTCAACTTGGTCGAACGGCTCTCACTGAGCACGCCATAGAGACTGGCAATGCAACACCTGTCAAACTCCCACCCTATCGCACGTCACCTGCTAAGACACGTGTGATTGAAGAACAAGTGCAACAAATGTTGAAGGACAACATCATTGAACCTTCCACAAGCCCTTGGGCAGCTCCTGTAGTCATTGTAAATAGAGCGGCCACGGAACCAAGGTTTTGTGTGGACTTTCGAGGGCTCAACCAAGTTACCCAAAAAGACTCTTATCCCCTGCCTCGTGTAGATGAGTCTTTGGAGTTTCTGGCAAGAGGAAAGTTTGTCTCAACATTGGACTTAGCGCGAGGCTATTGGCAGGTTGCTGTAGCAGAGGACTCGAAGCCTAAAACTGCCTTCATCTCTCACTGTGGTCTCTTCCAGTTTCGGGTGCTGCCCTTTGGGCTCTGCAACGCACTTGCAACTTTTCAGAGACTCATGAACTCTGTGCTTGCTGGCCCCATTTACAAAACGTGCGCAGTCTACCTGGATGACATTGTTATCGCCTCACCTACCTTTGAACAGCACTTAGTGGATCTTGAGGAGGTGCTGGGCAGACTCCAGGCTGCTGGCTTGTCATTGAAGCTCAAAAAGTGCCAATTCTGCCTCGATGAATTCACCTTTCTCGGGTACCGCATCACATCATCAGGTGTTAAGCCCGATCCGGACAAAGTAAAGGCGGTTAAGGAGTTTGATACCCCAACCTCAGTGAAACACGTCCGTCAGTTCCTTGGCTTGACTGGCTATTATCGACGCTTCATTCAGAATTATGCCCGCCATGCCGAACCTCTTCACGCCATCACCAGAAAGGACAATGCTTTCCACTGGGACGACAGCTGTCGAAGGGCCATGGACACTTTGAAGGATCATGTCACATCAGCCCCGATCCTGTCATTTCCAGACTTCAACCGTCCCTTTTCCATTCACGCCGATGCATGTGACATTGGTCTTGGGGCAGTGTTGATGCAAAAGGATGACATGGGTCGTGAGTACGTTGTGGCTTTTGCTAGTCGCTCCCTTCACAAAGCTGAACTCCCCTACTGCACTTCAGAGAAGGAGTGCCTCGCTGTGATATGGGCTCTGGAACACTTCCGCCCATATGTTGAAGGTGTTCATGTTACTATCTTCACTGACCACAACAGTCTCAGGTGGCTCATGTCTCGTCAAAACCCAACGGGCTGACTCCCCCGCTGGTCACTTCGTTTGCAGGACTTTGATTTCACAATAGTGCACAAACCTGGTGCACAGAACAAAGTTCCCGACGCACTGTCACGCAACCCTTTGCCTCTGACCTGTGACAGGCCGACTGATCTTTTACCAGATCATGCTGTTATGGGCAGCCTGGACATTCGTACTCTGCCCCCCGTCATTCTGGCTGACCGTTCACAATTCAGACAGCTGCAGTTAGACGATCATGTCACAGGTCCACTCCTCAGAGACATTGAAGCAGACTCTCTGAACAGCTCGGACAACGCCACCTTGTTACAGTATGTTGTGTATGACTCTCTTTTGTATCACAGAGAACCCAAGTCCACATGTGCTTTGCACCCTTTGAAAGAGCTGAAACTGTTTGCCCCTACTTCCATGAGAGGCACCTTGCTGGACTATTACCATGACCACCCCACAGCAGGTCACTTGGGTGTTTCTAAGACATTGGCTAGACTGCGTTTTAGGTTTTTCTGGCCCAAAATGGCAGCTGATGTGAAACGCTATGTGATTTCATGCTCAGTGTGCCAACTCACCAAGCCAAGTCAGAAAAAAGCAGCCGGTCTTATGGTTCCCATTGTCCCCCAGAAACCCTGGCAGTATGTGGGTGTGGATTTTGTTGGGCCACTTCCCCGCACCCCCACTGGTAATGCTTATTTGATCGTGTTTGTTGACTATTTGACTAAATGGGTTGAAGCCAGTGCTGTCAAAGAAGCTACATCTCAGGTAGCAGCTGGTAAATTCGTCACTGACATTTTTGCTAGGCATGGTACACCCACTTACCTCGTTTCTGACAGAGGGTCTCCTTTTGTGAGTGAGCTTTTTGAACATGTTGTTTCTGCCTTAGGCTCGGTGCACAGACTCACTACGTCATATCACCCTCAGACAAATGCTACTGAACGCGTCAACCGGACTCTGAAAACTGCAATCCGCGCTTATGTAGGTGATAAGCACACATCATGGGACAAGTTTCTCCCTCAGATTTGCTTTGCTCTGCGCACCGCCCCCCATGACAGTACAGGTATGACTCCTGCCATGATGCTTTATGGTCGTGAGTTAGACACCCCGCTTGACCTTATCACTCAGCCTTCTACAGCAGGTGTTGATGAACCGGGTGTGCCTTACCCTGAGACTCTGAGAGCCTCCCTGCAGGAAGCTCACGACCACGCCAAAGCAGCTTTGGACTATAGCCATGACAGACAAAAACATTACTATGACTTGAGACATCGACATGCCACGTTTCGTGTTGGTGACCTTGTGAGAGTTAAGACGCACCCCAGGTCAGATGCTCAGTCTAACTTTACTGCTAAACTTGCACCACTGTTTCAGGGACCATTGTGTGTATCTCAGAGACTCAGTGATGTTAATTACAGGCTCACTTGGGTGGACTCTGGTGTGGATGCAGGTGTTTATCATGTTGTGAACATGTAACCGTTCCATACCTGGGACTCTCTCACTTCCAAAGAACATTCTGTTTCATTGCCTGCTGAGAGAGAGACCGCAGAGGGTCTGAAGTCTGACTCTCAGGCCCACCCTGGCCCCCCTGCAGACACTGACATTGACTCTGAGCCATTCCCCTTTGATTTACCGGACATTGACTCTTCTTCTGATGTGGGCGCTGTTCCAGAGAGTGTTTCACCCAGATCTGTCCAGCACCCAGCTGCTGGTGGACATTACAATCTCAGGCCCAGACGTTGCCCCAGAGTTACGTCTGGCTGGAGCAACAAAAGATGGACTAATGATTTTCACACAACCAGGCGTGATCTGAAGTGAAATGTTTTGGTTAAACCTGTTTGATGCTGTCTTGTTGCATTGCTACTTTGAGTCATGATATGTAGATGTTTCTGTTTGCTCTACTTAATCCAGTTTTATGGCTCTTTCGTGCGTTAAGGTTCATTCTTGGCATTTACTTAGAAAAAAAAAAAAAGTACAAAAGAAAAAAGTGAAAAAAAACGAAGGAAACTGATTTTCCACTGTACATATTCGTCTTATTTTCACCAATTTCATTTTTAAATGGTCTTTTGCCCTGTGTGTGTGCACCAATCTTAGCTGTAACCTCTATGTATAGGGTACTGTTAGGTGTGGTGTGTGCTTTTTCAGCTGTGTACGGCTGAGGACAGCCTTTTTCTCACCAGGGGGGACTATGTAACAGTTGCTATTGTAATGCAGTGTATCACCACATGGCGGCGCCTCCTGTCTCACGACTGGTGTCACCCCCTTTTTGTTCTTCTTCGCACTCCTCCTGTAATGGATGCTCCCGTGTGTACGCGGACTAGTGTGCTCTTTAGTAATGTGTGGTAGAGGTAGCACTTTTATTTTTGATATTGTAAATAAATGAGTACTTTTTGGAAAGTCAGAAGCTGTTGCTCATTCGCTATCCACCTACACACCTCCGCGGCTGGCTTCACCTCCACTGCACGTTACAATATGTTGATTTTTTTCGCCTACTCATATCATAATTTTTTTACTCCTGGTTCTGTATGTTCATGTTCTGTTCTTTTGTAAACTTCATCTGTTTGTATGTTGTATACTCATTGTGTTTCAATAAAGTTCGATTTAAAAAAAGGTACGTTCTAAACGAAGCTTCAGACGTCACTGATCACGTGACTCTGGCCAAACGAATCAAGCCTCGACATGGTGCTTCTGAATGAATGAATGATCGTTGGACTTTTGGATGTGTGAAACATTATGTATCACCGCCAAGGAGGGGCCCTCTGTGAAGAGACTTTCTCCTCAGCCTGCCAACGGGGATTCGGGGTGGGAAGCGTTCACCCCAACGTGGAAGTCGGGTGTTATAGGGTTTGTTTGGTTTTTTTTTTTTTTTTTTTTTTTGCACTGTTGTAATGGTATATGGTGGTTGGCCAAATGTCAAGGCCACAATTTTTTGTTGTCTGGAGAATTACGATCTACAATCGCGTGGATTACATGCCTTTTAATAATATAAAACTGGTGTCACTGAATGTGAATGGTCTGAATAACCCAATCAAAAGAAGTAAAGTGGTAACAAAACTCAAAAAAGAAAAGGCACAGGTAATATTCTTGCAGGAGACTCACCTGCCCCAACAGGAACATGAAAAATTGAAAAGATTTGGTTATAAAAATACCTATTACAATTCCTACAGACAAAGTCAGAAAAGAGGAGTAGCTATTTTAATAGCAAACTCTGTACAATTTGAATGCCACAAAGAAGTGTCTGATAAAGAGGGTAGATACTTACTAATTAAAGGGAAATTGGAAAATAAACTAGTTACCCTGGTTAATATCTACGCCCCACCAGGAAGTAAGAAAAGTGATTACCAAGATTTATTCAATTTAGTGACACAAGAATCTGAAGGTCTGGTGATATGTGCAGGGGATTACAATGTTGTGCTAAATCGGGATATTGACACTACCAGTGCTGCAACATGTAAACATCGTCTGTCTAATTTTATGAATACAATATTACAAGAGGTGGGACTGATTGATGTATGGAGAACACGTAATCCTCAAACCAGGGACTACACCCACTACTCTGCACCTCATGCCACATATTCGAGAATTGATTATTTTCTAATTAATATTGAAGAACTTCATAATGTTACAGATTGTAAAATAGGTGTGGCAGATGTCTCAGACCATAGTTTGATTAGTCTAGAAATCCGTCTCGATAATAGGAAAATACATACAGCATGGAGACTTAATTTGGCTATTTTAAATAGGGATGAACATGTTAAGAAAATTAAAGAAGATATAAAAATATATATAGAAGACAATGATACCGGAGATGTGAGCCCAACTATACTTTGGGATGCATTAAAGGCAGTCTTAAGGGGAAAACTCATAGCCCTAACAGCAGCACAAAAAAAAGCGCGACTGGCCCTATATAAAAATTTGATAGAAAAACTTAAACATCTGGAGAGGGAACATAAACTACTTAAAAATCCTGAAATTCTAGAAGAAATATCAGACATCAGAAACCAAATTGATGAATTACTAAAAGAAGAAGTAGAAAAAAAGGCTAGGTATATGCAACAAACCTATTACGAATCAGGGCCCAAAGCAACTAAAATACTTGCCAGTAGACTGCGTAAAAAGCAGAGATCAAGGATTATTGATAAAGTAAGAAATTTGGATAGTAACAAATTACACTATATGCCTAATGAGATAGAAAATGAATTTAAAAAATATTACACGAGACTGTATTCACAACCGGCAGCCGCAGACCTTGAGACAATAAAAAAATTTTCTTGACCCGCTGGATCTGCCCTCCATAGGAGATACCCAAAACAAGTTACTGATTTCACAGATTACAGATAAGGAACTAGATACAGTTATTGCCGAACAAAAAACAAATAAAGCCCCAGGAAGCGATGGCTTTCAGGCTGAATTTTACAAAGTTTTCAAAGAAGAACTCAAGCCACTTCTTCTATCTTGCTTCAACTGGACTCTGAATCAGGGAATAGCTCCACCATCATGGGGAGAAGCTATTATAACAATCTTACCCAAAGAAGGAAAAAACAAAGAATACTGCAAGAATTATAGACCCATTTCCCTCCTAAATAACGACTATAAATTGTACGCTTCGATCATTAGCAAAAGACTCCAAAAATTTGTACCAGATCTGATAGAAGTGGATCAAACTGGATTCATCAAGGGACGTCAGGCACAGGACAATATAAGGAGAGTCCTTCACATTATTGACAATGCAGAAAAAACGAATATCAGTACTGTGTTAATTAGCTTAGATCAAGAAAAGGCATTTGATAGCGTAAGCTGGCTCTTCCTATTTGGAGTATTGGAAAAATTCGGGTTTAAGGACAGCTCAATACAATGTATAAGGACAATCTATAATCAACCTACAGCTAGAATCAAGGTGAATGGTAGTCTGACAGATAGAATTCGGCTATATAGAGGTACAAAACAGGGCTGTGTCTTGTCACCAATTCTTTTTGCTTTATATGTTGAGCCACTAGCACAAGCAGTGCGACAACATTCAAAGTTGGAGGGGGTATCCCTTGCTGGACAAAAACACCTTATTGGATTGTTTGCTGATGACGTTATTATTTTTCTACGAAACCCTGACAAGTGCTTCCCAATTTTGATGCAACTATTCCATACCTTTGAATACTTATCAGGCTATAAAATTAATGTATCCAAAACACAAATTCTATCATTCAATTATATACCCTCCCAAAAGATCAGAGACGAATACAAATTAAATTGGCACTCGAACAACATGAAATATTTGGGCGTAACCTTGACAAAATCATTATCAGATATGGCGGACATAAACTATAATCAGGTGGAGGGCAACATTAGAAAAGATCTAGAACGGTGGTCGGCAACACCTACAAACTTCTACTCAAGAATCCAAATAATAAAGATGAATGTTCTCCCAAGACTGTTATACATGTTTCAGTCACTCCCACTTCCTATATCTCAAAAAAAATTCAAAATATGGGACAAGATGATATCAAGGTTTATTTGGGGTGGGAAGAAGCCCAGAATAAGACTAACAACACTGCAACTCCCGAAGCGCAAGGGAGGGATGGCCTTGCCGAACCTAAGGGAATACTTCTATGCAGCCCAACTCAGACCACTTGCTGGTTGGTGTAGACCAGAATATGAGGCAAGATGGAAGGAAATTGAGAAAGAAATCGAGGGAAACAACATTCAGATTTTTATCTCTGACAAACATTTAATGACAAAGAATAAAAGTGGAATGAATCAAATTGTGAAATTTACATTAGACATATGGCACACAGTAATAGAAAAATGTCAGTTAAAAGAACAATTATTTATACTCAGATGGTTTAGACATGATAAAAATTTCAAGGCAGGACAATTGGACCAAACATTCAAACAGTGGGAACTAAAAGGGATTACAGCAGTTTGTACCCTTATGAAAAACGGAGGACTAATGAGTTTCCAACAACTAAAAAACAAATACACATTGGAAAATAGAGATTTCTTTAGATATTTGCAAGTTAGGGACTACTACGCAAAACAAATAAAATCTGACTGGCTTGGGAAACCACTGGGGGTTGTCGGAAAAGTAAAAGATTGCTATGAACATAAACAATTTAAAACTATTTCCACCTTCTATAGGTCATTAGAAGAAAATAGACAAGATTCAACACTCTATATTAAAAAGAAATGGGAAGTTGAACTGACCATAAAAATAACAGAGAAAGAATGGCTCAATATGTGTGAATTGCAACACAGTACAACTAATTCGCCGTTGTGGAGGGAATTTTGTTGGAAAAATTTGACACGTTTTTTCATTACACCCAAAATAAAAAGCAAACTGACCTCAAGTTTACAAAATTGTTGGAGATTGTGTGGAGAAATGGAAGCGGATCATTCTCATGTATTCTGGAAATGCATTAAAATTAAAAAGTATTGGGAAGACTTAAAAATGAATATGGATAATATTTTGAGTTATACATTCCCAAATACTTGCCAAGTGATGTATCTAGGAAACATAAAAGAATACATACAAAAAGAGGACGTGTATTTAGTCAAAATAATTCTGGCCGCAACAAAAAAAGCAATTACAAAGAAGTGGTTACATCCAGATCCTCCCACCCAGCGGGATTGGATCAGTATTGTAGAGGATATCTCAGAGATGGAAAAAATAACACTCAACATTAGACTGATGGGAGGTAAATACGACAGACTATGGAGGAAGTGGAAAACATTCAGAAGTGACACAAATGAAATAACATAATAGGTTTTCTTTTTTTTTCTTTCTGCAATGTGATAAATGGAGAAAGATATGTAAACTCCAGACTCTATGTTTGTTTATATGTATGTCTGTTTGTTATTTTCTTTACTGTATGTCCACAATGTCAAAATAACCTAATAAAAATCAAAGTTAAAAAAAAAATGAATGAATGAGGAATAGGACCCCCCCCCCCCCCCCCCCCCCCCCGACTTACACACACAACAACAAAGACAACACAAGGGAATACAGTCGGAGATCGGCAGCGTTGGGAGAATGACACTGAAAAAATTTACACAACAATGGGAAAAATACAAGAGGAAAAAAAGAGACCTCTTCACACGCTGGGCAACCTATGGGAGGACAGCATGAGAACAGGAAACAAAAAAAACTCCTCTGCACAGAGAGCACATTAATGTCCACATCACAACATCAGAGCACATGACAAGCCACAGGGGATGGATAGGGTGGTGGGGGGTAATCCGAAGGAACACAGCAGTCGTCCTGCCCCATGCTATCATTTCAGCGCGGCACACAGACCCGCTGTCTTCCCCCGCAGGAACAAAGCATCGAAGGCGTTTGGAAGGGAGGGGGGAGTGCGTGCTTATCAGTGTAAGTGTATGTGTGTGCGTGTCCAGAGTTCAGCTGAGACAGTGTCTTTCGGCCTATCAGGCTAAGTAAACAGTCCTCCAGCCGATCCAGGTGTCCTTCATGGGATGGGAAGAATAGTCATCACACAGTCGTTATCAGGGAGTTGTTTTGGTGGGCTCCAGCCTTGGGCCTAGCAGCTGGCGCCGTGGTGACCAAATGCAGAATATTGTTGATTTCTCCTTTATGCGAGCAGCGAATTTAGCACTCTGACACTGGGGCCTCGATTTCCCGTTGGAGCGCTGCGAGCCTCCCCATGATGGTATCAAGCTTCTGTTCCGTGGTGTTGTCATTCTGTTGATTCTGAGACCCCACAGCTGCAGTGAGCCGTTCTGCGATGTTATCCAACTTCCGCTCAAGGGTGTTATTGTGAGCAGGCCCCTCTCTGATGTATCCCATCATACGCTCAATGGTGTTAGTTTGAGTCTTCACGGCAGCTGTAAGCATCTCCAAGGTGTTAACCATTCGGTGTGGGAGGCCGCGCCTCGTCCCATCGCTTCAATTCCAGCGGTCAGCTTAGGGGGGGTTTGAACAGCTGGTTCCGCTCTCTTATTTCTCCGATAAGTCAGGGCCAAGCCAGCTCCGATCAGCAAGAACCCTGTTATCATGGTTCCGAATAGGTAAATATCCTCAGCGTCCTCGATAGACAGTCCCGCCAGGCACAAGATCCTCCAGGTCTGCCACCCATCCATCGTGTATCCGGCAGGGAAAGTCCCTCCAGGGCACTCGGGCTCTCCCGAGCCCAGACTTCTCGTTGAGAAGAGGGTGTCAATAGCATTCAGAGACCAGTTGATCAAATCCATAATTTCCTGTTAGGTTATAGAAAACGACAGTGAGAGACTGTTCCAGGGAAAAGTAGTGCACACAAGACAAGACAGGACACAAGAGGCTAAGCAGGGAAGATAAGGGGAAGGAGGAGAGGAGAAAAGTGCGACCGCCTTCACCGAGAGCCAAGTAGAAAGAAGCTACTTGATCTTTCTGACACACGCACCGGAGCGTCAGCTTCAAGCGAACCATCACTACCTCTCACATCTAAAGGTGTCAAGGTAACTTTGAACTGAGTTCAGTCAATCTGGAGTTTTTCCAAGTTTTCTGTTGCTCTGTGTGAGAGAAGAGCGTTAAAGGCGGGGCTCTCCAGAGTCCAGCAAAACAGGAAACCACAGCTGGGTGTGTGTAAGTGTGCAAACCAATAGAATGCATCGTGGTGGGGGGGCATCACGGGCAAGAAAAAAAATAATAATCGGTCGTACCCATGCTTCCCCGACGTCATGCCAGCGCATATTGGGAAATTCGTAGGCACCGATCGGTTTTCTATCAGCCATTTGCTGGGAGTAAGGGCGCCCTCCGTTTGCGAGATGCGCCTGCTGCTGGCGGCACAGGGAGGAGAGGGCGGGGTGGCGGGGAGTCTCTGGCTGGCTGGAGCGGCATCTAATAACCAACTCGCAAAACAAAATAAAAACAACACAACAAACAGATATTATGATACAGACTTATAATCTGCACCGATGTTCTTTCTAAATTCTATAAAGTGAGCGCGAGAGCCCTCGGTGCGCCTGCGTGCTGCTGAAGTCAAAGTAAACTTTATTGTTATCTCCGCTACAGACAGTCCAGCATATAGAGAGACGAGACGACGAGGCTGCAGTTACAGCGGTGCAAGTAAACAAACAATAAATATAAGAAGAGTAAGAAAATAAATCTACACTTTAGGACTCGGGGTAAAGGATCAATAACAATTTAAATTTATAATTTACAGTTTGATGATTTAAAGTCTCACACAACCCGTCAAAAGGGGCGGGGCCGGCTGCTTCCAAGTAGAGCACATTTCATTTATAATGATGTAAATCCAAGCCCATCATGGATTCACGATCTGAATCCTGGGTTGTGTGAAATCCCAGAAATCAACCTTAAACAAAGTGAATCTGTGAACTAAGGTGTAGGTCTGTTAGGTTAATTGTGCTGATCCTCGGGTTGGGGGATTTGTGTTTGTACTGGAGCACAAAATTCAAACCAATGGAAGATGGACAACAAAAGTTCAAAGCCATCAGGTGCTCAGGTTAGAAAAAAGAGAAAAGATGCAGGTAAGCAGACGTGTGATTGGATAATGGCAGGTCATCCTGAACCAATCAGACTAAACTCCAAACAATACATTATGTTACAGATTTTAATATTAATTAGTCATTGTTACTTGTTGATTTGTCCTTTTCTCATTGTGTGACGAATTATGACGACTGTTTGGTAGCTGTTATTGTCTCTCTCTCTCTCTCTTCATGTGTGTTTCTCTGGTGAAACAATAGTTTTGTGTTAATGTTAGGGCTGCACGATTTTGCATAAAATGAGAATCACCATTTTTTGGCTTAGAATTGAGATCATGATTCTCTTATAACAATAAATAAACATAAAACAACAAATGTCTCTCGTTTTGTTGTTGCAGCAAAATGTTGTCCTGCTTGAAATTCCGTCTCCACCATTGCTCGACGCTGCGTGTACAGAGCAGGTAGTGCAACAATAGAAAAATAGTTGCGGGACGGCACTGTGTAGCGTTTGTCTAGGGTGTTGATCGTTTTCCTAAATCCCTCATTTTGCACAGTGTTGATGGAGCCATATCTTTGGTCAGGTGATAAGTGATAGCCTCCGTAATGTCTTTGTGCCTGCGGGAGTTCGACGTGTATAGGGAAGCGCTGTATAAGGTTCCCGTTATTGATGTTTGGGTGGTTGACCGGGACGGATTTTCTCCTGTCACTTTCTCGTCATCCCTGACGTGCTCTCCGTTGTTGTTTCCCTGCTAATTTTAGCATCACACGGCACAGCTTCTGTATAACGTGGTATAAGGCTCCGCCCTTGTCATTTGTTGAGCAGGAAGAGTGAGCGCTTGTTTTCATGCAGAGTACGTCCCGGATCAAAATGTGGTACATTTGATCCCTGTTGTCTTTGCTTGATGATTGGTTTGAGTCTTGACAATCCACATTGCTGGCGTTGCATCTTTCAATGGCAGCAATGGCAGGTATCAGTGCTCAAAGCTTTTGTGTTTGTTTCCAACAAGTTGCCCACCTCGGGAAACAAAAATGTGTTCTTTTACTTGTCAGATGAACATATGAGCCACTTTGACTCTTCAGTGCAGTGTGGAGCCTAACAAAGATCTGTTTTGTGTCCCAGCTGATCAGCAGGAGGAGGAGAGTCTGACGGAGCAGCAGAGGAACATTTTCATCTACTTGGACTCAGCTCAGCCACTACAGAGGAAACAATGAGCTCAACACAGAAGGTGACAGACAGAGCAGGACCATATGACCAAAGATATTTATCACCATATACATTTGAACATTTGCCATAACGATGTAGCTGACGATAGAATTGACACCAGACAAAATACTTTACAGCTGCACAACTTTATTAAAAACCCATCAATGTATTTTCACTGAAACAAGCAGCTGTTGTTTATGTGCATTAAAGTTATATAAAAATCTAACAGTGCAAATGCAAATTCCTCGCTGACAGTTTAACCAAAAGGCGTTTCCAGTGGAAACTGGCCGACACATCCTGAGCATAACCATGTATAATATCCACTAAACTTCAGAAGAGGTTATACAGTCGTGGCCAAAAGGTTTGAGAATTGCATAAATATTGGAACCTGGAGAAGTTGCTGCTTAAGTTTTTATAATAGCATTTTGCCTGCACTCCAGAATGTTATGAGGAGTGATCAGATGAACTGCATCGTCCTTCTTTGCCATGAAAACGAACTTAATCCCCAAAAAGCCTTACCACTGCATTTCATTGCTGTCATCAAAGGACCTGCTGAGACCATTTCAGTGATCGTCTTCTTAACTCAGGTGAGAATGTTGGCGAGCACGAGGCTGGAGATCATCATGGCTGTATCCCGATTCAGGTTCTGCAGCTTTAAAGTCCTCAAGGGCCGCGTACTCAAAGACCGCTAAGGCCGAAGTGCGAGGCTCGTAGGCTCGTGAAATGGGACGTCTAGCCTCCGTCGCGCTGCCCAGGTTGCCTAGCAACCATGATACTAACAGCTGGAAACGTTTCATACAGCTTTGTTTGACAGAAATGAAGGAGAACATATTTAGTTCATTTGTTTCTACATGAGCTCTGTGTGATTTGATGAGTATCTGAGGCTGAGACCACAGGACTGTGAAACATGATTGTTGGGCTTCATTTCTGTGCTGAACAGTCGTTTAAGATTAGCTGTAAATAACAATTAGCTGATGTTGTTCATGAGACTAAAGTCATCTCACTGTGGTAATGTAAATATAATATGGCCAATATTATAGTTATTATATTAATCACTTCACTCACAGACAAGTATCTGTGACAGTGTGTATACAGATGTATCATATATAAGAGACAAATATTGTTCGTTTAATATGTTGGTACTAAATGTGGCTGAATGCTTACATATATGTGTAAAAAGCAAATGTAGGAGCTGTGATAACTGTGTCTGATAGAATGAAGAGTAGACTGATATATGAAATATTCCTTTATTGGGTGAGAAAATCAGACCATGTCATAACTGCTTTAAGTCACAAAGAATAGATATCAGAGCCTTAAACGGGCTGACTTCTGCTAAATGGGTCAAACTGGGCAGAAAGTCTACAAACACATAACATCCTTATAGAATATGATGTAACACTATAGATCAACTTAGCTCAGAATATATAAAGCATATAAACAGTTACAGCAATATGATGCAACAAACACAGCAGCTACTGATCCAAAATACTCAAAGCTTCATAGAACTGAAACCAACATTTATTTTTAGCTCCATTCTGCTGCTGATACAGACTTTAGGTTTCTGAACATTAAACTTGTTGCTGCCTTTCATAGTGTGTAACTTGAAGGCCCTGAGTACTTTCTCCCACACTGAAAACACTGGGATGATCACATTATTTGAACATTACCTAATAAGACTGATTCAGCACAGACAGTTATGTTAAACTTTCCTAGCAGTCCTTCACAAACAGGGAACAGTCTGTCTATTCTCTCCATCTGTCAGCTGCTGCTGGCTCTTCCTCCTCCTCTTCCTCACACACTGCTGAGTTTGTCCTGGTGGATCATCAGGGGTGCAAAGCCTCACAGATGATGTGCAGCAGTGGCTCCCTCAGTCTGTCCTCACTCTGGACACTTGCAGTCGTCACACATGGAAATCAAATGTGTGATAAGCTGCAGGATTCAAACACAAGTGTAACTTATAAACACATGTTCATACTTTTATTCCACAATCAGAGAGAAAGAAACAGAGAGAGAGTGCAGGACAGACAGACAGGTGACAGTCTCAGGTGTACACACTGCTACACAACAGCACCAGAGAAGCAGGATTTAGTGTTTGTGTTATTACGAGTGTAAACAAGAAGAGTTCCAGATGGTGCAGTGGACACATGTGTGACTGCTGTGATTAAAGCATCTTTCTTTCAGCTTAACGAGTGAACCGTCAGCTCGTTCAAACACACGTTAAAGTGCGTTTGGCTCGACACCACCGAACAGAGGCAGCAATATAACACAGCTAACATTAACAGTGCAGTGAATCCTGCTTGTGCCGTGATGTTCAGGACTGCAAACCGAGCAGCATCACTGACTTTCAGCTTGTTGTGTTTGTGGATATATGACTGACTTTAATTATCCACAAAATCATCACATTCTCTGTCAGATTAAGGTCGACTATTGAACAGCGTATATTTTAAAGGCTTTAAAACCAAGTTAACGCTGAAAGTACAAACATCACT
Source organism: Aulonocara sp. 'chitande type north' Nkhata Bay (assembly GCF_057382095.1). Taxonomy (NCBI): domain Eukaryota; kingdom Metazoa; phylum Chordata; class Actinopteri; order Cichliformes; family Cichlidae; genus Aulonocara; species Aulonocara sp. 'chitande type north' Nkhata Bay. Next base: position 69,832,815 of record NC_141346.1, read on the forward strand.
AATGTCACATAACTCTGCCGACAAGGCATAGCTATGGCTATGAAATGCTCTTTGTGTATCACTTCTTCATTATGAAAGATGTCATTAATGCACTAGTAATGTCTCATCTGGAGTATTGTTCAATCATTTGGTCAGCAGCTAATAAGACAGATCTTAACAGACTTCAGTTAGTCCAGAATAAGGCATCTAGATTAGTGTGAAGATGTTCATACTGATAAAATGCATAATAACCTTTCTTGGCTTCCTGTACAGGCTAAAATATTCTATGGCTTACTTGTAGTTCTAAAGAAAGCAATTCTGTTAAACACACCACATTTATTCTGCTCAGCTGCAGTATCCAGATGAAATACATCATCATATTACACAGTTTTCAACAAGCTGCAATTTAGTAAATGCTCGAGTTAAAAGTAACGTTTTGTAAAACTGTTACATTTAGAGCAACTTTTAAGTGGAATAAGTTGCCTTAAAAAATTAGAGAATTATTCAAAACTTCAATGAACACTTAAAAGCCGATTTACAGAGCTTTTAGTTGTTGTAAATATTGTAAGACACGATTTGTTTTTGAAATTTGTGTAATGTGCCTCAATGTTATTGATATTATTATTATTATTATTATAATTTCCGGGGGCGAGGTCACTGAGGCAGTTAAACAACTCCTTGGTGGCAGAGCCCCTGGTGTTGATGAGGTCCGCCCCGATTTCCTGAAGGCTCTGGACATTGTAGGGCTGTCCTGGTTGACACGCCTCTGCAATGTTGTGTGGAGATCAGGGGCAGTACCTGTGGACTGGCAGACCGGGGTGGTGGTCCCCATCTTTAAGAAGGGGGACCGGAGGGTGTGTTCCAACTACAGGGGGATCACACTCCTCAGCCTCCCTGGGAAAGTCTATGCCAGGGTGCTGGAGAGGAGAGTTCGTCCGTTAGTCGAACCTCGGATACAGGAGGGACAATGCGGTTTTCGTCCTGGTCGCGGAACACTGGACCAGCTCTTTATCCTCTCGAGGATACTTGAGGGTGCATGGGAGTTTGCCCAACCAGTCTACATGTGTTTTGTGACTTGGAGAAGGCATTCGACCGTGTCCTTCGGGGTGTCCTGTGGGAGGTGTTGCGGGAGTATGGGGTGTCTGGCCCATTGCTACGGGCCATTCGATCCCTATACAACCGTTGCAAGAGCTTGGTTCGCATTGCCGGCAATAAGTCGGACTCGTTCCCGGTGGGTGATGGGCTCCGCCAGGGCTGCCCTTTGTCTCCGGTTCTGTTCATAATTTTTATGGACAGGATTTCTAGGCGCAGCCAAGTGGCAGAGGGCTTTCGCTTTGGTGGCCTCAGAATCTCATCTCTGATTTTTGCGGATGATGTGGTTCTGTTGGCTTCATCGGGTGAGGGCCTCCAGCTCACACTGGAACGGTTTGCAGCCGAGTGTGAAGCAGCGGGAATGAGGATCAACACCTCCAAATCTAAGGCCATGGTTCTCAGCCGGAAAAGGGTGGAGTGCCCACTCCGGGTCGGGGATGAGTTCCTGCCCCAAGTGGAGGAGTTCAAGTATCTCGGGGTCTTGTTCGCTAGTGATGGGAGAAGGGAGCCGGAGATCGACAGACAGACTGGGGCTGCAGCTGCAGTAATGCGGACGCTGCACCGGTCAGTCGTGGTGAAGAGGGAGCTGAGTGTAAAAGCGAAGCTCTCAATTTTTTTTTTTTTTTTTTTTTTCTTTTCCTAAATGACATCAGAAACAGCAGTATGCGACATTACGTGATGGCAGAGCTTCAGTTCATCCTTTGTCATTTTTTTTTTTTTTTTTTTTTTTATTTTTTTTTTTAATAAATAGGACAGGGGGAATGAATGAGAGAGAGAGGGGGAGAGAAAGAAAGAAAACCAAAGGGGAGAAGAGACGGTGAGAAGGGGGGGGAAGAGAGAGAAAAAATTAAAAAAAAACTCCTGGGTCACCTGTATGGAGAAAAAAAAAAAAAAAAAAACAAACAAAAACAAACAGAGGAGACAGCAAACAACAAAGAGCAACATAATAATAGAGAAAACAAAGCACCATCACAATAAACTAGCTAGTCATAGATATCAGTATTTACTAAGTAATAAACGATATTGTGCAGCACGCAAGATAGACAGCGCACAGTGTGCTTTGAGGCAGCAGCCAAGAAAGCTTTAGTCCGCGTCTGTGAATACCCATGTGTGCATACCTGTGTGGATCAGCATGCTTGCATTCCAAAGGTTTCTCCATGTAATGATCTGCTAGGGAGTGTGGGGGGGCCACAGCCCCGTCCTCCAGGGTGTGAAGCGGGTATGGAGGAGATCAAAACTCCAGACATCCAGAGGCCCCCAGAACACAAGAGACCATGGAAGACCAACAGAGGGGCAGCCGTGCCACTGTCCCAGTAAGAGCTGAGGAGAGTCCCAGATGAGGGCTCGCCCAGCAGCCGCGGAGCAGAAGTCAGGGGGAGTTGCAGTGACGCGCCCGTGAGCTCCGCCGGCCCCCAGCTGCGCCTGAGTGACCGAGCCCTAGGCCGAGAGGCTGGGGGCACCCCACCTCCAAAGGGGCCCGAGCGAGCCCCAGGCCCCGACAAGCGGCCGCCAAGGAGTGAGCCGGTGTGTACCCGGACGCCCACCCCCAGACACAAAGAACCACCAACACACCGACACCTGAGGGAGTCCGCCACCGGCAGGGGAAGTGGTGGTGGGTGGAGATAGGCCTCCAAACCTTGGAAGGCCTGAGGTGTCCCCAGAGAGGTGGCGTCTGATACCCAACCTGACATATAGACACAGACATACAGGCACACACAGACACAAACATCCATTCCCACCCTCATGCTCTCATATGCACTCACTCCACACTCAACCAACGTGGAGACAGACATAAAGAGACGCTGTACACACAATCACACTCCCCAAGCGTACTCTACAAACCGGGTCTAGGTACCCTTGCCCCTGGAGGGGGGAATTGCACCCAGACCCAGGTGGTGTTACCCTTTTCCCTGCGGTGGGGAGAGGCAGACCACCCCGACTCCGCAGCAGCAGGGAGGCCCCACACCCCAGACCGCAGTCGGACGGCCAACTCCTCCTACTAGCCCTCCCGCTCCAGCAGGCCGCAGAGAATGGGGGTGGGAGAAGACTCCAAACCTCCCTCCACCCGCTCATTGTAGTGTTGATGCATATGTGTTCTAAGGTGCAATTAAAACCCAGGAGGGCATGGAGCTACCTGCCAAGGAGCAGCAGGTAAGCGCATAGTCCCTCCTGCTAACCCTCAATGACTAAGTGTATTTAAAATTGAGAGGTGGGCAACGACGTCAGGGGTGAGGTATACACCCTGATGGTGATTTGGACTCCGTGATTGTGCCCACCCCCAAGATCCTATATGTATGTGTAATGAGAGTGTGAATAATGTGAATGTCTAAGTTGTGGGATAAAATTGAGGCAGAGGCAGCCAGAAGGGGACAGGGGAGGGGGGTAGCCTCCTCTGCACCCTGGTGACATACCCCCACTCCAAGGCCCTGCATGTGTGGGTGGTTGTGGAGGAGCGGGAAGAGGGAGGCAGCTGGAGATGGGGAGGGAAGGAAGGGGGGGGCAGGTAACCCCTCCCTGGGGCCAGCTCCCCCGCTGACCCCAGTAGGCACTCCCACCCTCCGCGACCCGCCAGGGAAGGGGGGCCCAGGCCCATCAGACCGGGGCCCAGTGCAGTAGCGCCCCCCGGCTCCACAGAGCCCTGGACAGCCCACCCAACCCCACCACAGAGAAAACTGCACCCACCCCACCAACCACACATCTTCCAGACTACATAAGACGGTAAACGCCCAGGCTGAGATCTTCCTCCACCTCTCCTGTATCTCCCCCTCCTGCAGAGAGTTCCTGAGAGAAGAAAGCTCCTGCAAGATGTGACCATCCCCCCCACCAGTTGAAGAGCCCCCCAGGCGGCTCGATGCACCGGCGGCACCCTGCTCCAGGGCCGGGCCCCCATGCACCCACCCGCCCACAACCCCGGCAACACACCAACCAGGACCCGAGCCCCCGAGGCCCGGCCCGGGCCCCAGCCCAGAGACGGAGCGCCCCCAGAACCTCACGCCCATCCCGGACCCACCCAGGGGCAGCCAGGTTGCCAGGTCAGTAACCCACGTCCGTCAGCACAGACCCTCCCCTAGCCCCGCTGCACGCAGCCGCGAGGAAACAGTCACCTGAGAGCCAACAGAGCCCTCAACCGGACGTGACCGCTACCCCGGGTTGAGCCCCCCAAGGAAGATGCCTCCGGGGAACCCCCCGACGCCCTAAGCCTGTCCCTACCCCCTCACCAATCACAACAGTGAAGGCGGGACCAAACTATGACCCCCCACCCCCACTAGGTGATGGAGCTGATAAAAGGGGCCCAGAGCAATTGATCTAATGTGGTGGCAGAGGCTGTGTCAAGACTAATGTAATCTAATAGATAATTTCTATATTGGTTAGAATTAAGATTATTTTTATTTTTCCAGTTCATGAGGACTGTTTTCTTGGCTATGCATAGGGCAGTGAAGATCATATGGGCTATATTCTTTTCTGAAGTGACATTATCTAAGCTGCCCAACAAACACACTAAGGGGGAGGTTGGAATGTTACATTTCAGACATTTTGATAAGTCTTCACACATCTCGCGCCAAAACTTTTGCACTGGTGGACAGAACCAAAGAGCGTGGATGTAATTGTCTGGTGTATTGCCTTGACAGTGTGAGCAGTTGTTGGAAGATGTAAAGCCCATCTTGAACATCCGATGACCTGTATAGTGCACTCTATGAAGTATTTTGTATTGTATTAATTGCAGACTGGGATTTTTAATTAATTTAAAAGTTTTTAAGCAAATCTGAGACCAGAAGTTTTGGTCTAGGTTGACTGATAAATCTGCTTCCCACTTTGCAGTAGGAAGGGATATTGATTCATCTAATTTAGAAAGTGTTCTGTATATTTTAGATAATAATTTGGGGGATTTAAGAGTAAGAAAATGTGCCGCACTTAGTGGTGTTTGTAATTCAACTTGACTGAGGTTAAATTTCTTTTTTACTATGGATTTAATTTGTTGATATTCTAAAAACCTTGTCTTGTTGATCCCATATTGTTCAACTAGTCTGTCAAATGGAATAAATTCTGTTCCCTCTAATATATGTTCTAAGTATTTAATTCCTTTACAACTCCATTCTGGGAAATTAATCATATTATTGTTTTGTAATATGTCAGGGTTATTCCAGATAGGTGTACGTTTGCATGGGATTAATGAAGACTCCGTTATTTTTAGAAACTCCCACCATGCTGTTAGAGAAAAGCTGATGTTGATACTTTTAAAGCATTCATGTCTTTTGATGTTTGAGCTAATAAATGGTAGGTCTGAAATCTCTAGATCCTTGCATAGTGCCTGTTCAACATCTAGCCAGGGCTCAACTAAGAAGGTATGTTTTAACCATTCTGAGATGAACTGAAGCCTGTTGGCTAAGAAGTATTGGTGAAAATTAGGCAGATCTAATCCTCCTCTATCCTTGGTTCTTTGTAGCGTTTTTAAGCTAATACGCGGGGGTTTATCTTTCCAAAGGAATTTGGAAATATATGAATCCAGAGATCTGAACCAATCTTGTGATGGTTTGTTAGGGATCATCAAAAATAAGTAATTTATTTTTGGCAAGATCATCATTTTTATAGTGGCGACCCTTCCCATGAGTGATATGGGTAAAGATTTCCATCTAGTCAGATCGCCTTCTACTTTCTTTAGAAGTGGGATGTGGTTTAGTTTAGTTAAGTCTGAAAGCTTAGGAGAGATATTAATACCTAAATATTTAATATTTCCGGATTGCAGTGGGGCAGAGGAAGAATTATGGAAGGAGCAGTTAATGGGGAGAACTGTAGATTTTGGCCAGTTAATTGAATAATCTGAAACTCTTGAAAACCAGTTTATTAAAGTAATTACCTCAGAGAGGTTGGTTTGTGTGTTTTGCAGAAAAAGCAACACATCATCCGCATAGAGACTGATTTTATGTTCTATGTTCTTACATTTTATGCCCTTGATTGTTGTAGCCTGTCTAAATGCTGCTGCTAGAGGTTCGATAAAAATTGCAAAAAGTGAGGGGGAGAGTGGGCATCCCTGTCTGGTGCCCCTCAGGAGACAGAAGCTGGAGGATGTCTGGTCATTTGTTCTGATACGAGCCGTTGGGGAATTGTATAATATTCTTATCCAGTTTATGAAAGAGTTTCCAAAACCAAATTTGTGTAAAGTTGCGAATAAAAATTTCCAATTAACTCTGTCAAATGCTTTTTCTGCATCTAGAGATAATATTATGGTTTCGATGTTTTTATCGTATGAGTAGTCTATTAAATTAAGTAATCTACGAGTGTTTGTTGAGGAGTGCCGACCTTTTATGAAACCAGTTTGGTCAGGATGAATTAAGAGGGGGGTCATTTTCTCTAATCTCTTTGAGAGAGCTTTGCAGATTATTTTAAGGTCTACATTTAAAAGAGAAATTGGACGATAGCTTGAGGGAAATAAAGGGTCTTTGCCTGGTTTTAGCAGGAGACTAATGTTGGCAGAATTCATATTTGGTGGTAGTCTGCCCTTTTCCTCGATTTCCTGCAACATGCTGTGGAATACTGGTGCCAAAATTGTCCAGAATTCTTTGTAGAATTCTGCAGGGAAGCCGTCTGGACCTGGAGCCTTATTATTGGGCATACTTATCAGGGCTTCCTGGAGTTCACTTGGCGTCAGTGGCGAATCCAGTTCCATTGCTTGATTGTCTAGTAATTTTGGAAGAGTTACGTTGTCAAGAAACAGATCAATTTCATTTTTAGATGGGTTTATTTGTGGTGAGTATAAAGTTTCATAGAAATCCCTAAAAATGTTGTTTATTCTTCCAGGATCATATATTGTGTTCCCCGATAAATCTTTAGCAGCACATATAGTTGTTTTTTCTTTATTTATTTTTAGCTGGTTAGCTAGAAATCGACCTGATTTGTTACTGTGTTCAAAATTCTGCAAGCGAAGTCTTTGTATAAGGAATTGTGTTTTTTTATTAATAGTTTCATTTAATTCTAGTTTTGTTTTGCATATTTTGTTCAATGTTTCCTGATCTTGGTGGGACGCGTAGGCTTCTTCTAGTGATTTGATGTTCTTTTCTAATTCCTGAATATTTTTGTTTTCTTCTTTCTTTTTGTGTGATGAGAAAGAAATTATTTTACCTCTCATCACAGCTTTCCCTGCTTCCCATAGAACAGAAGCAGATATTCCGGGAGTGTCATTAAAGTCTAAATATGAAGTCCATTCCTTTTTAAAGTATTTAATAAAGTCTTCATCTTTAAGTAGTGATATATTAAATCTCCAGTTTTTACTTGGCGTAGTATTATTCTTGTGCATTAGTGTTAAAGATACAGGAGCATGATCGCTGACAGCTATAGGATGAATCTCAGTGTCTGAAATGTCACACAGCAGTGAGCTGCTGACCAAAAAATAATCCAGACGAGAGTGAGAGTGATGAACATGCGAGAAAAAAGTATATTCCTTACTGGTGGGGTGAAGAGAGCGCCATGCATCGCAAAGACCAAAGTCGTTCATATACTGTTTGATTATATTTGTGGACTGCCAATTACGCTGAGTTCCTGTTGTGTTGAGCCTATCCATTTCTTCATTTAGTCCAAGGTTGAGGTCACCGCCAAGAATGAGTGTGCAATCAAGGTGTTCAGAGAGTGCACTAAAAAAACCGTGGAAGAATGAGGGTTCATCAACATTTGGACCATATATACTAACAATACATAGTTTTTTGTTCAATATTGATAGTTTAATAATTAGAAATCTATCCTCTGGATCTATAACTGTATCGAGTACTGTAAAATTAACATTTTTATGTATTAAAATTGCTACTCCCCGTTGTCTAGAATTATAACCGGCTGCAAACACGTTAGGAAACTCAGGTGTTTTAAGTTCATTTAAACCTGTGACAGGTTTGTGAGTTTCTTGTAATAAAACAACATCTGCCTGTAGTTTTTTAAGCTGGTTAAATATTTTTAACCTCTTTCCTCTGGAGCCAGCTCCATTTACATTCCATGTGACAAACCTCAGCATGCCCTTAATTGTGCGTGTATGTTTAATGATGTATGCTGGGTGTTTCGTTTAGACAGGTGGAGAGAATATGGAAACATCCCTTGTTTATAAATAGAAAGAGAAAAAGAAGTGTGGTGAGAGACTCCATAAGTCTGACTATGTGTGTGATTATTCACTAATATGAACAAGCGTGGCTTGCTTATGTGTCCTGCAAGTCTGTGCGTGCTGTGAGGCTGTTGTGAATGTGCTGCCGTTGAGCTGATGTGTTTGCGTGATCGTGTTGTGAAAATATGGAGAAATAGAGGGTGTTGTTTGTAGGTGAGTGGGGGAGTAGGTGACCACAGCAGTGAAAGACAAGAGAAAGAAAGAAACCACATGAACTGTGAGCGACAACAAAAAAAAGGAAACGAAACGGAAACATTCCAATTAAAGCAATGACGGAGGGTGACGGTGTTATATCTGCTATGACATCCTACTGATATTACTAGGTTAAACACATTTTAAAGGAGAAAGTGTGAATGAATAAGAAAAGAGTGTAGCGGGTTCTTATCTGGAGTGCAGTCAGTATAACCACAGTGTGGTGCCGGGGTCGCGGTACAGCTGTCCGTCCACGTAGAGCCGGTCCACGGCGATGACAGCACGGGAGCCTTTCTGGATAAAGCTACGTCGAACTGGGAACAGGACCTTGCGTCGTTCCAGGATCTCTTTGGGGAACTGGTCGTTCACGCTGAAGTCCGTTCCTTTCAGCTCTCTGCCGCGACTCTTCACCTGTTCCTTTTGTTTGAATTGGCTGAATTTGGCCACAATAGGCCGTGGTCTCCCGGTCCGCGATCGCGCGCCCCCCAAGCGATGTACTCTATCGAAGTCGATGTTCTTTACGGTGTCCTCCGGCAGCTTCAGGTGGATTTTAATGAAGTTTTTCACCGTTGCCTCTGCGTCCTCTCCGGCAGTTTCTGGAATACCAGAAAACACAAGATTATCTCTCATGCTACGGGCTTGTAGATCGATAACGGACTCTTTTATTTTTTTATTTTCAATGTTTAGCTGGGTCACGTTATCGGTGAGAGATTTAACCGACTCCCGTAGCGTGGCATTTTCAGCGGCAAGCGTTTCCACCTGCCGCTGGCTGAATTCCAGGGATTCTCTCAGAGATTTAAATTCCCGGTGTAAAATCTCCACCAGGGACAGCCTCGCATCGAAACTGGACAATCGCTTGTCGATTGACTCCAGGATTTCTGCGATGTCTTTGCCGGCAGGCGATGTTGTACCGGGGGAGTCTGCCTGGCGACTTCTCTTCGATGACGGCGTCTCGATTTTGGCCGGGGAAGATGCACTCTGGGCCTTATGCATTACTAAATCTTGAAAACAGCGGTCGATGTAATCTTGGAGAGCGTCTAAACTCTCCCCGTTGTCCTCCAGGGTGTTAGAGATGATAAAACAGATGTTGTTAGTTATATGACAATTGATTAGTATATTTGGTAATACTGAAGCTTGGAAAACCTTTGTTAAACTCTATGCTACCATTTGCTTTTTCTCCGCCAAAATCTCCGGCGTCTGACGTCACCTACAACATCACTTCCGTCACTTACCTCACTTCCGTCCGTCACTTACCCTCTCAATTTACCGGTCGATCTACGTCCCTACCCTCATCTATGGCCACGAGCTGTGGGTAGTGACCGAAAGAACGAGATCGCGGATACAAGCGGCGGAAATGAGCTTCCTCCGAAGGGTGGCTGGCCTCTCCCTTAGAGATAGGGTGAGAAGTTCGGCCATCCGGGAGGGGCTCAGAGTAGAGCAGCTGCTGCTCCACATCGAAAGGAGCCAGCTGAGGTGGTTCGGGCATCTGATAAGGATGCCCCCTGGGCGCCTCCTGGGCGAGGTGTTCCAGGCATGTCCCACCGGGAGGAGGCCCCGGGGCAGACCCAGGACACGCTGGAGAGATTATATCTCTCGGCTGGCCTGGGAACGCCTTGGTATTCCCCCGGACAAGCTGGAGGAGGTGGCTGGGGAGAGGGAGGTCTGGGCCTCTTTGCTTAGTCTGCTACCCCCGCGACCCGACCTCGGATAAAGCGGATGCAGATGGATGGATGGATGGATATTGTAAGACATGATTTGTTTTTGAAATTTGTGTAATGTGCCTCAATGTTATTGATATTATTATTATTATTATTATTGATTGCTTATATTTGAACAATTGTGAAACCTCACTGTGGATGTAAGAGTGAAATTATGTGGATATCTTGAATCCACTTTATTGTGTAATATTTTATGTGAGTATTTGACGGAAGACGAGCAACATCTGTTGTGGAAGCTAACAGGGTTCCTTTAGAATAAACAAACATAGGATTTATTATCACTGAATAATTATGTATAAATCTATACAAATTATAGAAATATGTAATAGGAAACAACAAAATAATCTAAATTATAAAATAATGTGTGTGTGTGTGTGTGTGTGTGTGTGTGTGTGTGTGTGTGTGTGTACAATCAGGAGGGATGGGCATGATTTTAGTGTTTGAAGAGTCATGAATTATCTTTAACAGCAGGTTGGATGTAATGTGTTAGAACTACCAGCAGGTGGGGATAAGAGACCTTTAAGGTGTTTGGTGCCACGCTCCACCTTCAGGTTTAAAACTAGTGTTAATGGAGTTTGAAGGTTGAGTTTGTTCCACGACTGCATTTCACTCACTGCCTCTGTTTGTATCTCTGTCACTGCAGGACCAACATGGAGCCAGAAGTCAGCGCTCTCAGGAGGCCGACAAACCTCACAGAAGAAAGGGAGAGAAAAAACACACCTGTGACGAGTGTGGGAAGGGTTTTACTGTGAGGGCTTCACTAAAACGGCATCAGGTCATCCACACTGGAGAGAGACCGTTCAGCTGTGACTTGTGTGGGAAGGGTTTTACTGTGAGGGCTAATCTAAAACAACACCAACTCATCCACAGTGGAGTTAAAGCGTACAGCTGTGATCAGTGTGGCAGAGCTTTTACTCGCAGTAGCCACTTACAGAAGCATCTAGTTACCCACTCTGGAATTAAGGCATACAGCTGTGATCAGTGTGGGATGGAGTTTACTGAGAAGACTTCACTAAAACAGCATCTGGTCATCCACACTGGAGAGAGACCGTTCAGCTGTGACTTGTGTGGAAAGTCTTTTTCCTTGAAGGGTTCCCTAAAAAAACACCAAGTCATCCACAGTGGAGTTAAAGCGTACAGCTGTGATCAGTGTGGCAGAGCTTTTACTCACAGTAGCAGCTTACAGAGGCATCTAGTTACCCACTCTGGAATTAAGGCATACAGCTGTGACATCTGTGGAAAAAATTTCAGCCAGAAAGGGAGCCGAAATGAACACCTACGCATTCACACCAGACATGATGTGTACTGCTGTGAACAGTGTGGCAAATACTTTACAACAGACGCACACTTACAACAACACATGTTTACCCACACTGAGGAGAGACCTTATCAATGTGCCCTGTGTGAGAAGACTTTTAAATCTCCACATGACCTGAGACGACACCAACAGATCCACACCAGAAAGAGACTCTACAAGTGCAGCTACTGTGAGGTATGTATTTATATTGTTATCTTGTCATTTTAGCCTGACTGTTTGGAACAACTCTGCTCATTAAACTGTGTTAGCATGTTAGCAATTCTACTGCATGGAAAAGCAGCTCTGAGTGATTATTCAGATTTTCCTTTCAGTTATGATTTTAATATTACTGTAGTATTATGGTGGTAGTATTGTAGTTATTGCAGCCCAGTAAACTGAGTGTGTTAACTGAAACAGTCAAATGTAGTTGGACGTCTGCAGAGATGCTCTTTATTTCAGGCGACGTTCAGGATACAAATGTTGAAGGACTGACTTACACTGTCTTTGTGTCTTTGTTTAGAAGCAGAGCGACACAGATGGATCCAGTTCTCAACCCTGTCATCACTGTGGTGGTGGGAAAGACTTTCATTGTGACCTCTGTGGAAAAACTTTCAGTCGGCAAAAGACCCTAAAAGTACATCAACATAGACACACTGGAGACAAACTGAAATACTGCAAAGAATGTGGGAGAAGCTTCACCACAACAAATCACTTAAAACAACATGAACTGATTCACAGTGGGGTTAAAAAGCACCTCTGTGATCAGTGTGGGTCATCCTTCACCACTGAAGGTCAGCTTAAATCACACAAACGAGTCCACACAGGAGAGAAACCACACAAGTGCAGACACTGTGAGAGAAGCTTCTCACAGTCAGGTCATCGTAACAGGCATGAACGTGCACACATGGAAGGAAACTACAGCTGTGACCAGTGTGACAAGAGCTTCAGGAATCTCAGTTCATACTCTGCACACAAACGATCCCACGTTACTAATAAACTGTTTCACTGTTACCAATGTGCCCAAACATTCACCTCATTGTCTGCTCTGTGCAAACATCAGCGCGATCACTCAGGGCTGAAATCACTCCCATCACTGGATCACAGTGAATCTGAAGACACAGAAAGATCCTCTGGTCAGACTCAAAAAGCTTGAGATCAGGCTCCACAGAGTTCAGATAGAATCATTTAAACTTGTGTTGAACTGAACTGGTTGCTGGGATGAACTTCTATATAATACAGATCTTAATACAGATTTTAACTACCTGTTCCTTGATTCTTAACATTGTTGCACCTATCAAAATGAAACGCCCCAGAACTTACTCACAATGTTGGTTAAATGATTCTGTTCGTGCTTTACGACGTATATGTCGGCGGGATGAGAGGAAGTGGAGGAATGATAGACTCCAGTCATCATATGACATTTTACGTATTAGCCGCTCGAAGTTCCAAACTGCTGCCAGAATGGCTAAAGCAGCTTTTCTCTCTAAAATTATTACCACTAATGGTGATAATCCTCGAATTCTATTTAAAAATTTTAACTCTGTGGTGAACCCCTGCCCTTCTATGCCACTGCCGTGCTCCATGGGTCTTTGTGAAAAATTTTCAAACTATTTTTTAGATAAAGTTTTATCTCTTAAATCTACTCTTCCTTTGGTGACTGATAGTATGTCTATTCCTGATTGTTCTGCTACTCTTTATCAATTTGAACCCGTTTCACTCTCTACTCTGAAGCGTCTAATTGATAAACTGAACAATACTAATTTTGTACATGATGTTCTTCCATCCCGTATAGTCAAGGATTGTTTTAATGCAATTGGACCTTGTTTATTGTCCATATTGAACCTTTCCTTGTTTTCTGGCTATGTACCTTCAGCTCTCAAACAATAATTCAAACAAACAATAAGCTATAATTCAACCTGTTCTAAAAAAAAAAGGAACCTTGATCATAGTGATTTTGCCAACTATAGGCCGATTTCTAAGCTTCCCTTCCTGGCTAAAATTCTTGAGAAGGTGGTTCTGCTTCAACTGCAGATCTACCTGGATGAGAATAATATAAATGATAAATTTCAATCGGCCTTCAAACAACATCACAGCACTGAATCAGCGCTGCTTCGTGTTTTCAATGATCTTTTACTAATGGCTGACAATGGACACCCCTCTGTCCTAGTGCTATTGGATCTTTCATCGGCATTTGACATGGTTGACCATAACATCCTATTGGCGAGACTAGAGCACACTGTAGGCATTAAGGGCGCTGCCTTGGATTGGTTTAAATCTTACCTCTCCAATCGGCTCTCTTCGGTACATTTGGCCACATCCTCTTCTTCGGCTGTACCTGTTTGCTGCGGTGTCCCCCAGGGATCTGTGTTAGGCCCTACCCTTTTCTCATTGTACATGCTTCCCTTAAGTGCTATCTTTGAGAAATACCACATTGCTTTTCACTATTATGCGGATGATATCAAGATCTATTTTGAGTTAAACGATGATCTTGCTCTGTCTTTGAATAGCTTTCGAGAATGCATGTGTGAGGTCAAGAAATGGCTTTTGGCAAACACTCTTATCCTTAATGATAAGAAAACTGAAATTATGATTTTTGGTAGTAATGCCCTTCGTGCCAAACTTCGGGATGCCTTTGGTTTTCTCACTAGTTCTTTCTCTGACACTGTTAGGAATCTGGGTGTCTTATTTGACAGCTCATTTAAACTTGATAAACAAGTGTCTGCTGTTGTCAGATCCAGTTTTTACCAGCTTCGCCTTATTTCTAAGGCCAGGCAGTATATCCCGTATAAAGACCTAGAAAAGCTCATCCACGCCTTTGTAACGTCAAGGCTAGATTACTGTAATTCACTTTATTGTGGTCTCCACTCTACCCTTTTACATAGATTACAGACAGTTCAGAATGCTGCAGCACGCATTCTAACTAAAACCAAGAAGTTTGCCCACATTACTCCTGTCCTAGCTGATCTGCACTGGTTGCCTGTCAAATATCGTATTCAATTTAAAATTTTGTTGTTTACTTTTAAAATTACCAATAACACTGCACCAAGCTATCTTAAGGAACTTTTAAACCCATATGCTCCTGCTAGGGCTTTAAGGTCATCCTCACAGTTACTGTTGGTTCAGCCCAGATCTCGACTGAAATCTAGAGGTGATTGATCGTTTGCTCTAGTTGCACCGGAGCTGTGGAACAATCTCCCGATTGGCATCCGGGCGTCTGATTCTATTCATTCTTTTAAATCACGGCTCAAAACATATCTGTTTAAACTTGCCTTTTCTACCAGTTAAATGCTGGCTTGCTTGCAGTGACCTATTGTATTAAATTCTCTGCTATCTTTCCATTATTGGTGTCTTTTATCATGGTGGTACAGTCTTACCTTGCTATAACCTATGTGCTGCAGTTTACTCTTATTGGTGGCTTTTATCTGTGAACATAATCCGTTACTTTTATGAATTTGATGTTAATGTGTGAACTGTTTCCCTGCTGGATAGTGATCCACTGTAACTCTGCTCCTCCTTCCTGTTTAGGATTTCTGTGGCTGAAGTAAAATTCCCTCCATCCATCACTTATCCCAGCTAACCCAAAGTGAAATAAAGTTTTGCTGGTCTTAAAAAAGCATTACAATAATGGGCATTACCAATGCAAACTGAATGATACAGAAGATGAAAGAAGAGACTTTGATCAGTTAATAAAGCTCATGATCTTACGTTGGTCAAATATGATGCTCTAAATCAGAATCATCAGAATCAGAATACTTTATTGATCCCTGGGGGAAATTATTTTTTGTTACAGTGCTCCATTTTAAACCAACATTAAGACAAGACAGACAATACGCTAACTAAGAATAGTACAATATATACATATATATACATACATACATACATACATACATACATACATACAAAGAAACATGTGTAGCTGTAGCAGCAAACAGTGTGTTAAGTGGATGCGTTGTACAGGGAGATGGCCACAGGCAGGAATGATTTCCTGTGTCGTTCAGTGGTGCTTTTCGGTAATCTCAGTCTCTCACTGAACGAGCTCCTGTGACTGACCAACATGTCATGGAGTGGGTGGGAGGTGTTATCCAACATTGTCTTTATCTTGGACAGCATCCGCCTCTCCGACACCACCTTGAGGGAGTCCAGCTCCATCCCCACAACATTGCTGGCCTTACGGATCAGTTTATTAAGTCTGTTGGCATCTGCGACCCTCAGCCTGCTCCCCCAGCATGCAACAGCATAGAGGATCGCACTGGCCACAACAGACTCATAGAAAATCCTCAGCATTTTCTGGCAGATGTTGAAGGACCTCAGTTGCCTCAAAAAATAGAGACGAATCAAATCAAATAAAAGTTTGAAAATAAATGATGTATTTTTAAATGCTGCAACAAATGTTCACAAAAAGTAACTATAATTAAAACCAGTTAAACAAAATCAAATGTTTGAATCATGCTTAACCAAATGCCAGGCTGGAGAGCTGAACCTAAAGTATACGTAGAAAGATTTGAACATCTGGGCCCTATTTCAGGAAGCCGGTTTAGAAAACTCAGAGTGAAAAACGATACTCAGGGTTGAGTAACCCCGAACTGTCCAACTTGGAATATTCGGTTTCAGAAAGGCCGATAACAAGTAGTTCAATCAACGCGGAGTTGCTTTAACCCCAAGTCAAGCGCGCGGACGAGGATACATAAAGCCCTGATTAGTGGAGCACAGATTAAGCGAGTCACCATGGAGACTGAGAGAAAGAAGGCGCGGTCAATGTATTTTACAGCGCTTGACGCCGAAATTCTGTTGGCAGCATATGCCGATAACATGCAAATTCCGCGGAAAAAAGTAACACAGCCTCAGCTGCAAAAGAAAGGGAGCATGCATGGCAAAACAAAGCCGACAGAGTCAATGCGTGAGTGTTAATTTAAACATTGATCTAGGGATTTCCACCCATTTAACACGTTATTTTATTATATGTTATTTTATTTTTTATTCTATACATTTGATTTTGTGATGTGATTTGAGCGCAGGTGCAACCCAACAGGCCCCAAACGTTCCTGGCAGCAAGTAAAAATGAAATGTAAAAATATAGTCCAAACAGGTAAGGTGTAATTGTATTATGAGCCATAGTGCTTGGTCTGTTTGTCCTATGTAAATCAATTGCAGTTAGAGGCTACATTAATTTTCTTTCTGTAAGCACTTATTGAAATTATCTGAGCACATTACAAGTACATATTTGCTTACTCTGTATGCTCAAATGTGGCCCGTTATAGCCAACAGAAAAAAAGCGGAGGCCCGAAAAACAGGTGGGGGTCCTCCACCACCACCACTCACAGAGCCTGGCCACTTGGCTTCCACATTTGTGATAATGTTGGCAGCATCACATATGATCTTCACAGTGCAGAGAACACAAATTAGCATCCATTACTATAATGGTATAATTTGTTAGTTTGAAATGCTACAGGGAACTATGTACCTGTACATTAATGCTGTGGAAAGACTTCCTGTTCACATAGTCTCCTTCATTTACTGAAGGAGCAATGATTGGAATGCGAGTGCCATCTATACAGCCAATCACGCCTGGGAACCGTGGGAATAAATGTAGAATTTAAGTGGTAGTTCAAATATCACCACATCATGAATTAAGTTTTGTTCATCCTGATACCTGCAATTTTGTGGAATCCCTCTTTGATGAATCTTGTGGGTCTGTGACCGGGGAACACCACAAACCAGTACAGGAGACGTTTCAGTGCAACTGTAACATTCCTGACTGCCCGACAGACAGTAGCCTTGGAAACGTGCTCAGCGTCACCAATATTATACAGAAAGCTCCCGTTTGCAACAAACCGAAGTGCAATACAAATAATATGTACAGAACTGAGAGAATGTCCGCGATGTGTCACATGAGCAATATTAGGCCTGAGGATGTTATTCACGTAAATTATAGATTGTGCTGGAAAACGGTAACGTTCACACAGGAAATCATCAGGGAATGGTAAAATGTCCAAACGCACTCTAATTACTCTCTCCCGGCGGAGAGCTCTGCGGAGAATTCGTGCTTCAACATCTACTGGCTCTTCAAGGAAGGGACACGCCATGTCTGACACTTCCTACAGTCAGGTTTCCGACAAAGAGGCGGGGACAGTCAGGGTTAGTTGAAGTAAACCTGCTAGGGGGCAGGTCGCTTCATGGAGTGTGTCGTCATAGTGACTCACTCAGGATTAATCTAAACTTGCTTTGTGAAACCGAAAACCCAGAGTTTTCATTAACTCAGGGTGTACTTAGTCAGAGTTTGCACTAAACCAGCTTCCTGAAATAGGGCCCTGAGCAGTTTTTAATGTTTTTATCACATATAAATGTCACAGCAGTGGGTCCTGGCCCAATGCTTTGTGTTTTTGGTTTTCTTTGACTCTTGTTTTTCTTGGTTTTTGTTCTTCTTATTTATCAGGCTCTCAGTAATCTTAGTTCTCCCTCCCTCAGTGTTCATTTCAGCCTGTGTTTAGTTTCTGTTCCCGTGTCCCACGTTTCATCGTTTCATGTCGAGTTTCATAATTTAGCACATTTAGCATTAAGGGTACAGCAAGGATATACTTTTACTTATTGTGGCAGGGGTGTGGTCTCTGGCCTGCTGCAGTGGAGGCTGGTGGCGGGACGTTGGACGGCACAGGTGAGGGTGATGGAGCTCATGACTCTCCCCTTTATAGTGACGGAGGAGACTGGCGTGGGGGAAGCGTGTAGTGGAGGAAGCCGAGGAGAGAGCTGGTCTTCATCGTTACCTGGCAACAGTAGCCCTCATCTGACTTTATTGGAGGATATTTACACCAGCAACACGGTTTAGTTTGATATGACGGATTAACAACATGTGCTGTGATATCCTGTTCATCTGTAATAGATACTGGATCTAATCAGTCAGCAGATATTTGATCAGCTTATTTATAATTATACTAGAAACAAATACAACTGTGTTGGTGATTCATGCAAACTTGCATATCAGCCTTTGAAGGTTTTGTAGTATTGAGAACAAAGAGGTTGTGTTAGGGCTGAAAAGCCCGACTTGTTCTCCTCTGCAGGTCATCAAATGCACCACAGAAGTTTGTGTTTGCACAGCCTGTATTTGTTTGATGGCTTTATTATTCTCTGTTCAAAGACAGTAAATGTGGAAAACGTCTCATGTAGAATCAGCTTCATTTAAAATGACTGCAAACATTTAGAGAACATGTGCTGCTGTTTGTCCTACATTTCAACACTGAATGAACCCTGAAAACATGATGGCAGCTGGCAGGTTGGAGTTCACATGAAATATCGGCTGTATGAAGACTGGAAATATAGATGATAAAAGCATGCAGCCAAACATTTGTGGACATGATTAAACTATCTGATCCAAAAAGCAGGAAGTGACACAGCTAGAAAGTGTGTAACAGCTGAAGTCAAATGTAATGCAGAGTTGAATCTGCACTTGGATCCATCTGTGAAAGGTCCACATGTAGGGATCACATGAGTCCTGATGTTTGTCAGTCAGCTTGATAACTCCATCTACTGTGGGCTACATATACTGGGCTGGTAGCTCCACAGTGTTGAAAAGAAACTATTAAATGTGCAAAGTTTAAAATCAGAGGCTCTTCTAACACAGGAGCCATGTTGAGTTTAGATCACAGCCGACCACCGGAAATGGCTGAAATGAAATGGAATGAAGCCCATTGACAGCCAGCAGGTCTAAACAGGAACGAACCCATTTGTATGTGTGGCAATGATGTGGCTGCAGCTGACACAGGATTGGTTCAAACTAAACATCAGACACATTTCACAGAGTTCACAAATAAACTCACGTTTTTATCTTTGAAGATCATCATAAAGTAGAATTTATGGTCCAGTAGAAACAGCAGGAGGTTTGAGCCCTTCTGATGGCAAGGCAAGGCAAGTTTATTTGTATAGCACAATTCAACAACAAGGTGATTCAAAGTGCTTTACAGAGACATTAGAAACAAAAACAAATAAAAAGCATGATTTAAAATTGATTAAAACAAGCAAACAAACTAACTAACTAATTAACAAACAAACAAAACAGTATATAAAATCAAAACAGATCAGAACAGTAGATAAAATCAGTAGTTAAATGTAAGTTTTGAAATTTAAGCTTAAAAGTGTGGATTTGGTGCTTTATTCAAATGCAGCTGAGAACAGGTGAGTCTTCAAACTGGATTTAAATAAACTGAGTGTTTCAGCTGATCTGAGGCTTTCTGGGAGTTTGTTCCAGATATAAGGAGCATAAAAGCTGAATGCAGCTTCTCCGTGTCTGGTTCTGACTCCTGGAACTGATAAAAGACCGGATCCAGATGACCTGAGGGATCTGGAAGGTTCATACTGGGTCAGGAGGTCACTGATGTATTTTGGTCCTAAACCATTCAGAGCTTTATAGACCAGCATCAGAACTTTAAAGTCTATCCTCTGACGGACAGGCAGCCAGTGTAAAGACCTCAGAGCTGGACTGATGTGGTCCACTTTTTTGGTCTTAGTGAGGACTCGAGCAGCAGAGTTCTGAATGAGCTGTAGTTGTCTGACTGATTTTTTAGGTAGACCTGTAAAGATGCTGTTACAGTAGTCAAGCCTACTAAAGATGAATGCATGGACTAGTTTTTCCAGGTCCTGTTGAGACATCAGATCTTTTATCCTTGAAATATTCTTGAGGTGATAGTAAGCTGATTTTGTTATTGTCTTAATGTGTTTTTCTAAGTTTAGGTCTGCATCCATCACTACACCCACATTTCTCGCCTGGTTTGTGGTTTTTAGATGTATAGATTGAAGTTCTCTGGTGACCTGTAATCGTTTTTCTTTGGCGCCAAAGACTATTACCTCAGTTTTGTTTTTGTTTAGCTGGAGAAAATTGTACGGGGCCTTGGTCTCCTGGTGACATTGTGATATATATTTGTGTGTCATCTGCATAGCTATGACAGTTTATTTTGTTGTTCTTTATAATCTGTGCCAGTGGGAGCATGTAAATGTTAAACAGAAAGGGTCCCAAGATGGAACCTTGGGGAACTCCACATGTGATACTTGTCTGCTCAGATGTGAAGTTACCTATTGATACAAAGTATTTCCTGTTTTCTAAGTATGTCTTGAACCAGTTTAGTACAGTTCCTGAAAGACCTGTCCAGTTCTCCAGTCATTTGAGTAATATGTTGTGGTCAACTGTATCAAATGCTGCACTGAGATCCAGTAAAACTAAAACTGACATTTTTCCACTGTCTGTATTCAGACATATGTTATTAAACAGCAGAAACGGGATTTGGAGGAAGATGTTATTAGATTACCGTATTTTCACAACCATAAGGCGCACTTAAAAGTCTTAGATTTTCTTCAAAAAGTGCGGCGCGCCCTATAGCGCAGTGCGCCCTATGTGTTGTAAGGAGGACGTAGTAGAGAACACCATGAGAACGTTAAAGGGTGAAGTGTGGGCGCTGATCGTATATACCGGGACAATCGCACATACCTGTATAAAAGAACAGGTATGTGCATTATGCAGGACATCGTTGTTTTAACAACCCTGAAAATGGCAAAGAGACACGCTTACGAAGCACAGTTTAAACTGAAGGCCATCAGCTACGCGGAGGAACATGGAAATCGAGCAGCGGCGAGAGAATTTAAGGTTAATGAATCGATGGTTCGCAAGTAGAGGAAGCTGGAAAACAAGCTCCGACAGGTCAAGAATACGCAGCTGAGTTTCCACGGACATAAGGCGATTATCGAGCAAAGAACGAGCGGGAGAAGCGTTTCGACGGTCACCATTCGGCTAAAAGCAGTTTCACTTTCACTTTTTATGAAACGGTGCCATTTTTCCATCCGGACCAGGAGTACGGTAGCGCAGCAACTTCCAGCGGATTATAAGGAAAAGCTGGCCATCTTCCGCTCCTACTGCAGCAAACACATTGGCGACAAACACATCCAGCGATGGATGACCGATGGAGACCACAGTTTCACCAAGAGTGGAAGGCAGCGCCGGGCGAGTTACGCCACAATTTGCCAATGGATTGTAGATGCTTGGGCTAACATGGCTGCTGGCACTGTTGTTCGAGCTTTCGCAAAAGCCGGCATCATTTCCGAGGAGCCGCACAGCACAGAAAGTGACTCTGACAGTGAAGACAGTGAACCTGGCATGTTTGATGGCGATTTAGCGCAGCTGTTCAATTCAGACACAGAGGATGAGGACTTCGATGGGTTTGATTGATGATAAAAATGTGAGTACCAAACTTTGTTTTGCTCCTGCTTTATTTTTAAATATGCACACTTGTATGCTTGTGTGTTGTTGATGATGACGATTACCGGCAATAGAAATGTGAGTAAGGTACCGAATTCAGGTTTGCTCCCGCTTTATTTTTAAATACGCATACGGTACTTGTATGCGCCCTATGGTCCAGTGCGCCTTATGTGTGTATTAAATACAGTAAGGGCACACATAACTGAGACTGCGCCTTTTAGCACAGTGCGTCTTATGGTCGTGAAAATACGGTAGAAAGAATTGTACACTGTGAATCAATGCAAGTCTTTCTATATAGACAGATCTGTAATAATCCCTCAGGTAGGTTCCTCTGGGACAGTCACAGATAGAGACACTAATTCTGACATCCTTTGAAAGCCTGACTTTGAATTTTCATCACTCGTCATGCACACAGATGTTAATTCTACATATTCCTGGTACTGAACTCTAAATCAATATGAAGAAAATGCTCCTGCTAATCTGCATCTATGTTGATATCAAATCCTTTTGCAGCACATGGATAAATCTCTATAAATCTTTCAGTCTGATCAGAATGGGCACAGTGTTGTTATTGCAGCTCCCTGATGTTTGAAAAGCTAAATGTCCATTTTAAAGTGCTCGTGTGTAGGATTGTGTTTCCTTCCTTTGTGCAGTTCTTACAGTAAACATGTTTGAATGTTTCCTGTTCCCCTGATGCTTCTTCCTGTTGGATAAAATTGGTTTGAATAACATGTTCTTATAGGTTTTAATGAACTTCAAACTGGGATCCACTTACAAAACTGTCTCATTTTATTGGAACGATCCACATTTGCATCCATTCACGGTACATTTGACATCTGAACACGTTTGTACACATGATGAAAGGACAGATGGTGTTTGTGTGTCCTTCTTAAACTTAGTGTGGATGTTTCATCATGTAGAACTACTTAGAACAAAGTCTTTGGGAACATTTGGAGAACACGTTTAGGAAAGTAACATCCTGGTAGAACATGTTCTTAAAGCAGAGCAGAGCTGCAACATGACTGTGAGGATTCAGAAGAATAAAGTCAGAATACTTTATTATTATGAAGACTAAAGTGCACCTTAATGCTGCCAATGAACACACATGTTCTTTGTGAAAGCATGTGTGAGCACAGCTGACGTGCACCACACTGACCCCACTCGCCCCATTTCTTCATCCACTTCTTGCTCTTGTGCTTGAAATGAGACGCAGCAAAAGTCAGAGGCTCTAAAATCCACAAAAAGGGGGCTCGTTAGATCAGGATACTGGATGTGATCCATAGAAAACATGGATAATACACCACTTTATTTGAAGCATCTGTAGCATTGCCTCAGTTCTGGATGTTTCCACAGACTCCTCTGTGCACCTAAAGGAAAGGTCAAAGGTCAGCAGCACATGTAGTTGGGACAATTCTTCAGTTGCACAAACTCTACAATTTTTTTCCTCCAATGACGACTTTTCACTTGCAGAAATGGTCCTGTGTGATTTCCAGGCTGTGATATAAAAACTAGTTCCTAATGGCAGCGACTCACTCAGTAAACATGTGTTTCCTTCACCAACCTCACACACAGATCCAATAAGATCAGGAAGTGGGCAGTATAGTGTGTTATTTTGTGCTGCACTGCCCAAACTAAAGATCTGCTGAAGTGTTGGAAATGATCCAGATGTTTATTTTGGACGATACAGCAGAAGATCAGACATGAAAGTGGAGATAACACAGAAGACCTGCAGCAAAGGGTCAGAGGTCAGACTGGGCCCCTGGATTCAACAATGAGCCAATGATCATCAAGCAGTGACTAAAGCAGAGCCCTGACGTTCTGACATTCATCACACAGTCAGAACAAATGTCTGCTGATGACTTCATCTCATGAAACGACTGATAGATGTCAGTTCATTGATCAGCTGAGCTGCTGATCTTCATCGTCACAGAAACATTCAGCTTGTTTCAATCAGTAAATAACTCCCACTACTCCCAGTTTGAACTGTTCCCACTCAAAATGCTGTGAGAACAATGATCATTGTAGGACTTCAAAAACATCACTTGTTGTTTTCCACATGTAAGATCAGCAAACACACAGAAACGTCCTGTTGCCACACACGGCCTCTAAAATCTCTTCCACGCTTTCTGTCTGAAGTCCACTCTCTGTGTCGGATCCACAGGAAACAACAAGATCTTATTAACATGGTTTTCAATGTGTCTCCTTCCAAAAAGTCCAACCAATGAACAAATGTGTGTATTTGTGGAGGCCGAACAAAAGCATGACACATTTCTCTGTTTCTATAAACTGGAGTCAAACACAAACATGAAGAGTTTCACTGACAGACTCCAAAATGCCCCCACAGTGGATCAAAGGGAAATCCTACAGTGTGGCCAGAGACTCTTAATGGCTCCAACATCAACACATCCACAATGTTGGATCCAGTTGTGCCTCACAGAGTTACTAAGACACACCCTCTGCCAGCATCACAACAGCTCCACCTGCTTCACCTGCCTCCTCAGCATCTGTACACCTGAAGAGAAAAGAAAGGCTCCAACAGCTCAAATCTACAAAGGATTCATGAAGTTTCATCCAACAATAACATGTTTGCCTTCCACAGTGTGCTGTTAGACACCACTGTACCTCTGCCATTTCAAAAAGAGCAGCTTGGGAACATATTAGCTCCAAACACTTTGTGTTTAAGTTCTTTGTTTTCTTTGTGAAGCCGACAACATCTGGAGCTTTGTGACTCATAGAAACATCATTTTGTTCTTTAGATGACAGCAGATTGGGACTGAATAATCAATCACTATCAAACCAATAAAGACAAACATGCTGATTTTACAGGAACTTTGTTGGAGAAGCTGCAAAGACATGAAACTGGTGGAGATCCCAAACCAGTTGATAGTGCTGGTTATTCCAAATAAAGCTGTTTGAGATGAAATGACTTTCTGTCCTGATATATAATAAAGATGTTGTTGTTTTTGAGCCCCTGTATTAAAAGTAGCTTAAAGTCAGCTTGAGTTTGATGTCTTTATGTCAAAGCTGCTCATGATGTTGAGCTGCTGATGGAATAAAAACAGTGAAAAATCTCCTCAATATAAAAGCATGTAGTCCAGACTTAAATGTAGCCTGTTGTTAGCTGAGGTCCACACACAGTGTTTGACAGTGTAAAGTGTGTGAAAGGGCTGCTGGTGGAGCTCACTAGGATGAGCAGGTGACCATGTGCCACGAGGTGGAGAGCAGCTGGCCTGGCTTTGACCCGGGCCACGCCCCCTTTCTCTCTGTTTTGCTGTCACTTATCTTCACTGCTCTGTCCAATAAAGCTGAAAAAGGCCCCGAATCAAAGAAATCTGCTGCAGCCTCTGAAATGTCTTCTGTTTCCTTCCCGACGGCTTTTTCACCGTCAGCCCATCAGACAGTCCAGCAGCATTTATGATGATGTCATGATGTTGAAGAGGCTGCTACGGTGGCCTCCCATGACCCCCAGCCTCATCACAGCTGAGATGCAGACATTTGAAAACATTCAGCAGACAACTGAATAACAGTCCAACACAACAGTCTGTGTGCAGACACACACTGACCTTTCATATAGTTAAAGGAGTCAATCAAACACAGCTGGTTGAGTCATTTCTCTGTGAGTCTAAAGTGAATCTAGTATTTGAAAGTCCACTTCCTGTATTTGTTGTTGAAGACTTCTTCAGCTTCTTCTCAAGGACATCAGCTGCTTGTTTGGCAGCAGAGGCAGTTAAGAAGCTTCCTGAAAAACACTGAACAGTGAGTTCACTGTGGCATATGACAGATTCAGCTTTCTGTGTGCAAATGTGTCTGTGTCGACCTTTCAAATGCTGTTGAATCCAAAACATCAGCGGCTCCTCGGCTGCTCACTTCATGCACTTCTGTCTGTGTGACAGTCCAATGACATCACAGCTGTTTCCAGCCCCAGTGTCTCAGGACTGGACACCTTTAAACATGTCGAGGATCAAACAGCGTCCAGCTAAACACACATGAAACTATCAGAGCTGACAATCATTCCAATAACATCTAATGGTTCATGTATGTAGATACAGGACTACAAGGAAATGGCTCTCAGCATCTGGCTGTGGGAACACATGAGTCCCTGTTTGTGTTCAGATTGTGTGCATGTTTTAGACGTGTGTCACATGTAGAAACACAACAATCCCACAATGACACACAGATGTGTTTGACACAGCTGTGCAGCTGTAAGTTGTTTCTAATGATTCATTGAAGCTCTTCTAACATTCTGGAGACGATCAGTACATGAATCTGTTCAACACGACAACAGTTTGACTTCAGTGTGAACGTTTGCCATTAAATAACCTTCTTCATCCAGCTGACAGCATCTTCATCCTATGATGTTAACAGTTCCTGCTGTTGGTGACAAACCTCTGACAGGATCTGCTTGAGGAGCTTTTTCATGTGCAGCTCTCTGAGCTCAGGGCTGAGCTGCTGTTTCATCTTTAAGAGCTGCTGCCTCCTCGCCGGACTTGTTCTCCTCTTCTTCTCCTAATGACACCATTTCTGCTTCATATAAAATTCAATAAAGATGCTGACATGTATCTGTAGCAACAACATCATTGAATCTAGAACAACTGGAGCCAAACCAGTGGCTCTGCTGGGATCACTGGTGAGCCAACACTTCCTTGTTGATGCAGATTTCAGGGCTTCCTTTTGCTCCTCCGTTATAACTGTTCTCTCTTCTCAACACATGATGACACAAAGGAATCAGCAGTGACAAAGATGATGCTGAAGAGAAGCACACACTTCACACATATAACAGACCAGTGCAGTTACACACACCTCTGCTCAACATCAGGCCTCAAACAAAGACACAAAACACTAACTTGACTCTAAACAGAAGAAACGAGCAGCTGTTTCTGTTCTGTGCTTATTTATATTTGACACACATGCTTCTCTTTGTGCAAACACACATCGCACTATAAGGGTAACCTCGCACACAATGATTGGACAGCACAGTGATGATGCTGGGAGATCCTATACGCAGCAACACAGAAACACTGAGAACTTTAAACATTGATTATATTGAGATCAGCAGCCGACCCAGTCTAGATAAAGGCGAGCAGCTGGGACCGCTGCTGCACCACAAACAGGTTTCAGTGTTTCCATGTGTGTGTGTGTGATGTCTTTACTTACACTGGTCAATAGACTTTAGTCAACACATCATTGAAAGGTGTTACACATGAAATAAAAACAGTGTTTGTTCCTCTGAAGCAGCTGCATTATAACCAATCTGCTCCTTTGTGGCCGTTTAAAACAGCCTTAAATAACTGTTGTTATATTTGTTGCAGCTTCTGCTCCTCTTGGACAGACGACTCTGGAAAAGACGTTTTTGAATTTCAGCTTTTAACTGGATAAATATCGGATATATAAACGTCTGCAACAAACTGATTCCAGCTTCTACCTCATGATAGGAATGTTTTTGTGGCTCAAGATGACCTGATATCTTTCATGATGGAGACATTTGACACATGTTTCACATATTATAGACCAACAAGTTCTTCATAGCAGTTTAAATACAGGAGTCACTTTTGGGCCCAGCAGATCAAATCAAAATCAAATCAAATCATATATAATATATATATATATATATATATATATATATATATATATATATATATATATATATATATATATATATATATATATATATATGTCTCAACGCTGTTTCTCAATAATATTAAAAACCTAAAAACTATTGTTGTGGAAGATAGAAGTCACTGTGACAGCCCTCTGACTGTGGAGGACGTTTGTAATCCTATTTCTGCACATATGGCCAACAAATCTCCCGGCACAGATCAAATCAAATCAAATCACTTTTATTGTCACATCACATGTGCAGGCACACTGGCACAGCACATGCGAGTGAAATTCTTGTGTGCGAGCCCCACAAGCAACAGAGATGTGCAAACACAACAACACAAACGAGCAAAATACAAGAATGGCCAACCTGAAACTAATAAATATATGTACAATATATAATAGTGTATGCATTTCTGGATGTGTATACTAAATATTTTCCTACGTGTGTGTGTGTGTGTGTGTGTGTGTGTGTGTGTGTGTGTGTGTGTGTGTGAGTACACATTTTTACAAATTAAATAGTAAAAAATAATAAAATAAAATATATAAAAATATACAGAGTTGAATATGTGCAAAACAGCGGCATTACTGTACAGTGTGTAGTGCATAATGTTGAAGTTCCAGTAGTGACTGTGAGGTGTCTATGACGTGTTCAGCAGTCTGATGGCCAGATGGAAGAAGCTGTCTCTCAGTCTGCTGGTACGGGACAGAATGCTGCAGAACCTCCTTCCTGATGGAAGCAGTCTGAACAGTTTATGGCTGGGGTGACTGGAGTCCTTGATGATCCTCCCCGCTTTCCTCAGGCAGCGCTTCCTGTAGATGTCCTGGAGGGAGGGAAGCTCACCTCCAATTATCCGTTCAGAGCACCGCACTACTCGCTGGAGAGCTTTGCAGTTGTAGGCGGTGCTGTTGCCATACCAGGTGGTGATGCATCCAGTGAGGATGCTCTCAATGGCACAGTGATAGAAGGTCCTGAGGATGCGGGGGCTCATGCCGAATCTTTTCAGTCTCCTGAGAAAGAAGAGGCGCTGCTGCGCCTTCTTCACTGTTTTGTTTGTGTGTACTGACCACGTAAGATCCTCAGCCAGGTGTACGCCAAGGAACCGGAAGCTGCTCACTCTCTCCACAGCAGCGCCGTTGATGGTGATGGGGGTGTGTACTTCTCTGCACCTCCGGAAGTCCACTATCAACTCCTTTGTCTTTGCGACGTTGAGGGTGAGATGGTTGTCTTGACACCAGTGGGTCAGGGCACTGACCTCCTCCCTGTAAGCCGTCTCATCACCTTTGGTGATAAGACCCACCACTGTAGTGTCGTCCGCAAACTTCACAATGATGTTGGAGTTGTTAGTGGCCGTGCAGTCATAGGTGTAGAGTGAGTATAGGAGAGGGCTCAGTACACACCCCTGTGGAGCACCAGTGTTCAGTGTGATGGGGGATGAGGTGATGCCGCCCAGTCTGACCACTTGGCGTCTGTCAGACAGGAAGCTAAGATAAAACAGAGCCAATATTTCCTTCTTTATTTAAGTGACGTGTGTCACAGATGTGACCTAGTAAAGTGTAGCTGAACATTAGTAACGTTATTAACACTCTCAGCTGGTCCTTGTTCCAGACCTGAAGATCCTCTTCTTTCATTCAGCAGCAGCTTCAGGTCTCTGATGGTCCAGGGCTTGTTGTTGGGAAACAGCCCTGCTGGGATGATGGTGTCCTCACAGAAACAGTCAGTGATGCTGTTGATCTCCATCACAGAGCATGTCCCAGTCTGCAGTCTCAGTCCTGCAGGGCCTCGCTGGCTTCCTGACTCCACCCAGTCAACAACAGGAAGTGTTTGAAGTGCAGGAACAAACTGAGGCTGTGGTCAAACAGGAGTTTTTATCAATCAATCAATCAATCAATCAATCAATCAATCAATCAATCAATCAATCTTTATTTATAAAGCACTTTTCATACAGAGAAAATGTAGCACAAAGTGCTTTACATAGTTAAAAGTAGCCCACCCCACCCTCCAACTCACTCCCCACACTCCCAATACACATATACCCCCCCCCCCCCCCCCACACACACACACATACACACACGCGCACACTTAAAGAGTAAAAAATTGGGCTGGGCTCGCATGAGCCAAGTGAGGAAACACTATAACAGGGAGCCGTCTGCACCGGGAGCCGGTCACAGACCGCAGCCTTCAGGCTGGGCACACAGCAGGAGGGAGGCCAAGGAGCCCCCCAGCCAGGCTGAGAGGACCCCCAGAGACCCAGCAGCCACGGTCAATCACAGCCCCGGTGCAGAGAGCGCCCTCCGAGGAAACACTGGAGATATGACGCAATACGATATATACAGGGTAAAATGATAAAATAAATAAGAACAGGATACAATATAAATATAAATATAAATAGAATAAGAAGATTAAAAAATGAATAAGAATAAAATTAAACAAATATTAGGTAAATCCTAAATTAATAATAGAATAACAGGATAGAATAAATAAGTATAAAATAAATAAACGCTAAGTAAAAGCTAAATTAAAAAGGTGGGTCTTGAGCCTGTTCTTAAAAACATGTACATTCTCTGCGGCCCTGAGCTCCTCCAGCAGGCTGTTCCACAGACGAGGACCATACCACTGAAAAGCTGCCTCTCCGTGAGTATGTGTCCTGACTTTAGGGACAATCAAAAGGCCAGTACGTGAGGACCTCAGGGTCCGCGAGGGTTCGTATGGTAAAAGCAGATCTGAGAGATAAGAAGGCCCAAGACCATTAAGACATTTAAAAACCAATAAAAGAACTTTAAAATCGATCCTGAAACACACGGGGAGCCAGTGCAGCGATTCTAAAACCGGTGTAATGTGGGCCCGCCCTCTGGTCTTCGTCAGCACACGAGCTGCCGAGTTTTGCAAGAGTTGTAAAGTTGAAATATTCTTCTTAGGAAGACCAGAGAGCAGGGCATTACAGTAATCAATGCGACTGGTAATAAAAGCATGCATCAGCATCTCCGTGTTGGCCCGAGAGAGAATAGGGCGGACTCTGGCTATATTTTTTAGATGATAAAATCCAATTTTGGTTACATGTTTAACATGTGGGATAAAACCAAGCTCAGAGTCAAAAATAACACCCAGGTTTTTCACTTGTAGCAAAGGACATAGTGAAAATGCCTCTAATTTGGACAAGAGTTTCTCTGTCTGAGCCTCAGGACCGACAATTAAAACTTCAGTTTTGTCCTGGTTAAGCTGTAAAAAGTTTTCTGCCATCCAAGATCTTATATCCAAGATACAGTTAAAAAGGGCATCCATTGGTCTGGTGTCATCAGGAGACACGGAGATGTACAGCTGCGTGTCATCAGCGTAACTGTGGAAGTTCACTCCATGCCTCCTGATGACACCGCCGAGAGGGAGCATATACAAATTAAAAAGTACAGGGCCTAGAACCGACCCTTGAGGCACACCACATGTCATTTTATGGATCTTAGAGGAGCATGTATCCATACTCACCATAAAAGATCTGTCAGAGAGATAGGAAGTGAACCAGTTGTGTACAGCACCAGAGAGGCCCACCATGTGTTTCAGTCTGTTTAAAAGAATAGCGTGGTCTACTGTATCAAAGGCTGCGCTTAGATCCAGCAGCACCAGCACTGAGAGCTTTTGGGCGTCCCAGTTACATCTAAGATCATTTAAAACCTTTAGGAGAGCAGTCTGTGCTGTGGTTCACCCTAAATCCAGACTGGAATATCTCCAGGATCTGTCTATCATTGAGAAAATCAGTAATCTGAGTAAAAACAAGTTTTTCTAAGACTTTACTTAAAAATGGTAAGTTGGATACAGGTCTGTAGTTATTAAAATCATTACAATCCAAATTGCTCTTCTTCAGAAGGGGCCTCACCACCGCCGTTTTAAAGGCAGCAGGGAAGACACCCAACTGAAGAGAGCAATTCATCATGTATAAAAGCTCAGCCTCAAAAAATCCATAAAGTGTTTTAAAGAGTGAAGAAGGGATTGGATCTAAAAGACATGTGGTGGGTCTCACTGTGGAGAAAACTTTCTGAAGGTTCTCAGCATTAACCAGGACAAAGCTGTCCAGTGTCTCCTCAGGTACAATCGAGCCCTCAGATGTGTTTAAAATCATATCGCGATTAGATAAAATATCAGATCTGATGGCGCTGACGTTTCCCCTGAAGTGGTCTGCAAACTGCTCACAGAGCGAGCCTGTGGGGGTTCTTTTGGAGCTTTTAAAATCAGGGTTAAATAAATGATCTATGGTGGAAAAGAGGACCTTGGGATTATTTTTGTTATTACTGATTATTTTGGCGAAGTATGAATTTCTTGACTTCCTTAATGTATTATTGTACATTTTAAGTTGCTCGCAAAATATTTGATGGTTGATAGTATTATTATTTTTCCTCCATCTCCTTTCTGCTGTTCTGCAATTTCTTTTGAGTTTTTTGACTTCTTCGTTTCTCCAGGGTGATGCATGTTTTACGTTAATCTTTTTGGTGGTGAGTGGAGCAACGGAGTCAAGGCTTTTCTTCAGTTTGCTGTTGAAATGATTAAAAATCAAATCGCAGGGTGCAGGTAAAATCACAGGGGGGCATTCGTCTAAAACCCTGGTAAGATTTGCAGCCACTTCAGAGGTTAGATAGCGCCTCCTCACAGTTCGCACCGAGGTCTCCCGCTGAATAAAACCGGTGATGTTAAAAAACACACAGTAGTGGTCAGAGACAGCCAAGTCAACAACAGAGGACACGCTGGTGGACAGCCCATGGGTGATGACCAGGTCCAGAGTGTGTCCTCTGTTGTGAGTCGGCTGCGTGACGTGCTGGTAAAATCCAAACAGTGAAGAATGTTTAAGAATTCTTTTGTTGCAGGGTCAGAAGGATTATCTATGTGCAGGTTAAAATCACCGGTTAAAATTATCATGTTATATTTTGAATGTATGTTTGTTAAAAATTCTGAGAATTCCTTGATAAAAGCAGCGCTGTCTTTAGGTGGTCTATAAATTGTGACAGATAAAACTGGAGGGCTGCTGAAAACAATAGCATGGAATTCAAAAGTGGTAAAATGATCAAATAAAATTTGTTTGGTGGTGTGTGTGTTGTTGGTTAAAGATGCAGTCCCACCACCTCTCTCACCACTTCTAATACAAAAAGAGAAATTAAAATTTGGTGGGGAGGCCTCAGTGAGAACAACTGGTGCATCCAAACCCAGCCATGTTTCAGTTAAAAATAAACAGTCAAGTTTATTATCTAAAATTAAATCATTAATAATAAAAGACTTGTTCGACAGAGAGCGTACATTTAAAAGTGCCATACTGATTGAGACTGGTGGATTTTTGACAATAGAGTTGAATGGATGTTGATATTTTTGAAGAGGCCGGAGGTTATTAATGTTTTTGGAGTTACTGGATTTATGATAATTCTGTTGCTCTCTGTTTGTGATTATGACGGGTATTGTGTTGACTGTGGGAGAGAGAGGTCCTAGTCCAGAGTTTTGTGTATTACTGTTAAAAGTGGAACAAATATAGGAGCTGGGACCAAGGGGACATCAGTCAGTAGCAGACGGATCAGCAGGTAATGTCAGTTTGGGGTAGTGACAGGGCGATGTGCGGCAGTGCTGTACGCCAAATGCCAAATTAGCGGACAGCAAACGGCATCCCCAGGCGTTGAGGTGGAGCCCGTCTGCCCCAAAAAGATGCCTCCTCTCCCAGAAGGCATCAAAGTTGTTAATAAAACCCACACCGTGGGAGACACAGGCGGAGGAAAGCCAGGTGTTAAGGCTGAGCAGCCGGCTGAAACGGCCTATCCCTCTGCCACAGTTGGGGGTGGGCCCAGAGATAAAAGCACTCACCTGCAACTGACCAAGGAGGCTGAAGAGTTGGAGGAAGTCCAACTTCAGCAGCTCAGATTGCTGTTTGGGGATGTCATTGGTGCCGATGTGGATGATGAGCCGGTTAACCTGTGGGTGGGATGCCAGAATGTTGGGAATTCTGTCCACTATGTCAACAACAGTGGCTCCCGGGAACGACAGCGTGAGCGCCACCCTCATCCGCACGTTCCTGACGATGGAATCCCCGAGGACCAGCGTGGAGAGAGGAGGTGCCACCAAGGGCTGTTGGCCATCTGAGACGCCCGCGCCGCGACACCGGGGGTGTTCAGATGGAGATGCGCCAGCCGGACTGCGTGAGTGACTCCCAGGTTTAGCTCTGACTCTACGCTCTGCTGAATCCTTTGAACCTGCTGATCAGTAAAGCTCTACGTGCTGCAGCAGATTGACCTCATCTGTGTTCACAGGTGTGGACCTCAGCGCTGAGGTGCAGGAGAGTTTCATTCAGTTCTCCCTGCAAACAGCATCCAGCCTGGAAATACTGTCATCTTTCCCACAAATGGTGCTCTTATCTCAGAGAAGAAATCTGATGTAAATAACTGCAATCAACAGTGATGTTCTGCACAGATCACTTTTCCATTTTGCTCTCTAGATGAGTCCCAGCTGCCTGACCTTGTGTCCAGGTGATCGTCTCACTGAGGAGCTTTTGTTCTGAAAATCTCACGTCCATCACCTGTTTCCTTTTTACTATCTCTGCTCTTTCTTTATTCACAATGCTCATAATATCACACAATTATATTCATCACCTGCATGTTTTTATCCACCTGCTGTTAGAACCAAACAAATAAAAAGGATGAAAAGCCTGAAATCCTTTGATTTATTACATTTGAAACAAATATGAGAGCATCCCTAACAGCACAGCTGAGACCTTTGTTTTAATCAAGCCTTTGTATCGACACACTTGTAAAGATTCATATACAAAACATAATAGAATAAATCAATATAAAATACACATAATCACAAAAATGCAGCCATGTTGTGAGTTTGCATCTAAAACATGCATGTTTCCCTTTGTACAGGCAGATTTACAGCAGACAAAGCAACACGCTGATCGACTTTGACCGCTGCAAAAACAAAATACCCACCAAGTCTGAAGTCGATCAGAGGAACTGTTGACAGACTGACAGACAAACAGATGCTTGATTCATTAGTGCGATTAAATGTTCTTCTTTAGCAGCATCACTTCATGTGTTTGTGTTCCAGGAATAAAGGTCTGTTTAAACTGGACGTCTCCTCAGCATCACTCGTGCTGTCATGGTTTCAAAGCTGTGCAGAAAGAATCTGAGGGATGATACAGAGGTGACCAAAGTTACAAACATCCAGCTGTGCTGCAAATGTTTGCAGAGCTCCAAACTCTTTGGCTTTCTGCAGAGCAAGTATGGAAGAAGCACCTGAGCTAACTTCAGTTTAGACGATATGAGGAAAAATGCTGCTTCCCAAAGTTTCCTACAAGTATCCAGTTTATATTTAGAGAAGCGAAGGCTCTTTATCCTGACAACTACTCCCTGGTGGATCCCTGTCCTGTGACAGCAGCAAAGACTGTGTATCAGTATCATCAAAGCCACTTCAATAACCAGTGTTTAAAGCTCTCTAGCAGATGGACTTCAGTGGCAGCAGCCTCTGTCTGCTGTGTACAGAAGGTTCTCTGATGAAGCACACAGCAGATGCTGCACTACAACAGCAGCAGCAGCTCAGCTTCAGTTTGCTTCGACGCCCTTTTTGACCTGTGAAACAGCAGAAAATGAAACATTTCAACACCCGTTTGTTAGCGTGAGCTATTCTGCTGTTTTTCATCATTTCACAGGTGAAATAAAATCACAGCACATTTACTTCCTGTAGGAGTGATCGTGTCCAGCCTGACTGAGACCATGTGCTCCATCCTGCACAGGTAATAAACCTCTGACATGAAGGGCTGTCAAGTAGTTTTAGACAAATGGGGGTAAAAGAGACGTTAAAAGCTTAAAGAGAAACTACATTTTCTAAGAACTGTCTGACGTTCACCTCTCACTCTCAGAAAGTATACAGACTTTCTTTGATTCACTAGTGAGATAAAATGCATTTCTTGGACAACATGACTTTGATATATTTGTTTTCCAGGAGCAAAGGTCTGTTTATGCTGGCGAGTGATGCAGGCAGGAGGACTCTTTACACTGTGACTGACTAATCAATCTCTTCATCATGACTTCTGCTGTCATGGTTTTAAACCTGCGCAGTGGAGAAAAGAAGCTGAAAGAAGCTTCCTGCAAGTATCTGATGTGTCTTTAAAGAACTAAATCCTCCTCATCCTCACAGATACTCCCTCCTTAACCAGTTTCTTAAACTAGCTAACAGGTGGAGCGACACCACTGCGTACCAAAGGTTATAAAGTTAACCACACAGCAGACACTCTCGGTACGTCAGCTGTGTGGAATCGAGTTGTTCCTGCATTAATACACATACTGAAGGAACTGCCCTGAGAAAGGTGAACTGAAGCTTTGATGCTAAAGTTAAGAACCTTTTGTTCACACTGGCAAGTGTTCAATGTTACCATTTATGCCAGTTTATTAATAAAGTACTTTTAAAAACAGCAGCAGGGCTGACAAAAGTGCAATAAAACCAAAAATCTATGAAACAGCAAATAATGAAATATTTTCATTTCAAGACCTTTTTATTAACTCTTCTCCGGCCTTTATAGCACATTTACTTGTCTTACACTCTTTCAGTTGATATGAGTGACCAATATCTAATTCATTAGCTCACTAGTGCTTCACTGTTATATTCAGTCTGCTGACTGAGATCAGGTGACATTAAAAAAATCGCTAGTGAATGAAATGTGAAAACAAAAATCATTGTGATCAAAGCTCTCTTGTTTGCTCTGAGGCACTAAAGCCTGCACAGGTAATAAGCTTCCTGGCTTTAAGTGAGGATTTCCATTCGTTTGCAAGCAAATGAAGAAACAAAAGTTTGTACGGACTTTAGCGCCCTGTTGTCCTCATGTGTGGACGTCACATTTTGGGACGTTTAGACCAAAATACAAAGTTTTGCTCCACAAGGACCTGATTTGCACTTACGAGGTCATTATCCTGCCTCTGTTCTATCGACATTTAAAGCGAATATCCTCATATGTGGATCTCATTTCTCTCAGAAACAAAGTTCTGGTAATTCTTTGTTTGTACATGAATCAGGTCCCAAACAGCCCAAATAGCAAAGAGACTTTAAAAATGCATGAAAGAGTTCAGGTCTTAGGAGGTTAAAGCTCTAAAAGAGAAACTCCAGTGAAACAAGTTGAGGTGACCACGTGTGTCGTGTGTGTTGTTGTCACATGTTACTCTGCACGCCAGCAGGTGGCGACAGGTTAATCTGGCCCTGCTTTGTTTGTCCTTTTGGAGCAAAAAGCCTGTTTTTCTTGTGTTTTTAACTACATTTGATCATCACGTTGCTGATATCGTCTGATCTGCATCCCAACTGCTAAGTTTGTGTTATTTAGGTTGTTTCTTTGAATGTTTCTCTTGCTAACTGTCTGAGGTTCACCTCTCACAGAGTGAACATAATTCTGCCCTTGTAGGATTAAACTTTGTGGTTGTAAAACCGTCCATTTGTTTACCACAACTGACATGTTTCTGAATCCATCCCAGAGCCGAGGGTTTGTGTAAGTGGGTTTTTAGTGTGGGTTTTTGTGCTGGCAGGGAGGCAAAAGGTGATTTCAGTGTCTACTATATAAAGAGGCAGCAGCTTCCAGATCTTCATCTGTGTTCTCCTCCATCATCATTTCACTCATCACATGGCTTCACATCTCAGCCTTCTGGGAGTGGTGCTGTGCTCCTCATGGTTTCTGCTTCTGAAATCCCACCTCAGGCAGACTTTGATTTACAGGCAGCAACAGTCATCCATAATGGTTCTTATTTTACCGCCCATCTAGTTTCATAACCACAGGTTTCAGGAAGGGGAGCTTCAGTACATGTTCACGTACTGTGTTGTGTGATATACTACAAGTGTTTGTCCCATAAGTATTTGGACAATGAACTCTGCTGTAGCTGTGTCTCTGTCCAAAGTAAAACAATCAGGATGTGTTGAAGTGCAGAATCAGAGTTTTAATTCGAGGGATTTAACAAAAGAACTGCTTTAACTGCTTACTGGCTGCGTTCAGCTGTTACTCACAGGGCACCACAGTGGGTGACTGTTCATGTGTGATTGGACACATTTTTAGGCCTGATGCCATTTCTGACACAACCCCAAAGAGATGTTTTGTCTCCTCCTGAGATTCAGCCGCTGAGCTTCCACTTGGTAGGCAAATGTGTAAAGAACTATATTCAGGGGCGTTTTTAGCCCGTTTTGGGGGGTGCTTCCCAAAATGGATCAAAGCACCCCCAAAGATTTCTTACTTTTTTGACAATATTTGGTGTTTGTGTGATACACTACAAAAAATATAGAAAGTATACAGTACTTGGTTGAGATCTTTTAACAACAGAAGTATAGATACCCCCCTCCCAGAATGGTTTGTTCCAGCTCTCCCCTGCTCTGGCTCTGGTGCCCTTTGTGCCAGAGAGATGGTGGCTGAGACGCAGCAGAGCGGAGGTGGAAGTGCCTGGCTTAAAACAGGACATGTTAGCTGCATTTAACCTTCAGTTACTCTTTATATAGTTGGTAGGAGTCAGACCATGTTTCTGTTTACCTGAAAAACATTACACCAGGTAACCTGCTGGGTTAAACGTGTTTTCCGACGATGTTTGCTGCCCTACAATCCGTCCTGCTCTGTAGTAAAATCAGAGACATTTGACCGTCCTGTTGCTCCCATTGAAATGTATACAGCCTGTTTAAAATCTAAAACTTAAAACTGTCCGTAGCTGCTGTTGTTACCACTGTCCTGTTAGAAAAGGAAGGAATGAGAGAAGCTGCTCATTTTGTCATATGTGCCGATATTAAACCCAAGGTACTTAACAGCTAACTGACTGGATTCCCATTAACCTTATAACTCCTGTTGTGTGTGTGTGTGTGTGTGTGTGTGTGTGTGTGTGTGTGTCAGTCAGGTTCATAATGGATATAAGGACGTTTTTTCAAAAAAAGCAGCAACATTCAGGTAAAAATGAAAGAACAAATGATCCGTCAATAAAGGATAATGTTGGATCAGTGTTTCAGTATTTATGTCTTTTATTTGATGTTCATGTGTTTGGTTTTTTGCCTTTTGGTTGAAAGTACACTGAGGGAGGACTTTTTTATTAGTGGTTTCAATAGTATTTTTTCATATTAATGTAATTTTTTCATCTAATACAATCTATTTGTGTAGCCACTAAGACTGGTGGACCTAAAGCTTCACCTCCAAGTCCGTTCACATACAAGAGGAAGGGGAGTGAGCGGGTCAGCGCTCAGGGCACAGAAACTAAACTGGCTTAAAACACCATTTATTTCCATAAAAAAAAACACAGCCAGAGTCACAAATACAAGATAAAATTCCCCGTATACAATAAAAATATTGTTGCAACCCGCTAAAAACCCTGCCGGCAGAAATAACTATACACTATTAAAACAAGGCTAAAACATGTTTTCCATAAGCTAAAATTACCCTCCCACAGTCCCATAATCCCTCAGTCCAGCCACACATGGGCGAGTGGTCCTTATATGAAAGAGACAGGAGAGGAACTTCTCTTCCAGTATGGTAAGACTCGTCAGCAGCAGACCAGGGAGGAGGCTCCTATCGCAGACCTGTCTCCTGCTGACAGCGCGTCGCCGCACAGTCCCGCCCCACTCCACACCTGAACACGGACTCCCTCGTCTCACCGTCAGATGCAGGCAGAGGGGCATCCCTGCCCTGTTGTGCATTGCAGCCATCGCCACCCACTGTTGCTGTTCCTGCGTTGGGAGTGGATCGCCGAATGACTCGCGGCACCCCACAGCAGTTCCTTCCACACACGTGCGGGCTTGCACGCGTTCCTTTTTCTCCTGCTCACCTTTCGTGCGTCGCTCCCCTTTTTGTCTCTGCGCTCACTATCCCCTTTAACAGGTCAACCTGGCGGCTGATAGGCCACCTTGGGGAACGCCCCCACCTCACAGGTGCCTACAATTGTCTGTTTAGTCCACAGTGGATTAAAGGATGGTACAACATTAACACACATAATATAAATATAAGGATAAAACCATGCCATATAAATATCAATAAACAAACATGCAATATAAATATCACAATAAAATCATGCAAATAAAATCAACACTATGTACCAATACACAGATTGATAAAACATAAAAACACAAATTTCCACTGTGTGACATCTGCGTGTGATTATCAGTTCAAAGAGGGGGAGAGGAAAGAGGGAAAGAACAAGGTCAGGAAGAATCAGGTAAGGAAACAGACAGGGAGCAGTGACAGTTACAGCAGAAACTGTTAAACTGCTTGAGAGAGTTGATCACCAAACACTGATAGATTTGCCAACCTGAAGGTGACGTTAAAATAAAAGAAACAATCTGCAGAGCCATGTTAGTCGTGTCTGCAGTGAAGAGCTTTTTACACATTGTACCATAGGCACAGTTGCCTCCATTTTTATAATTTTTTTAATTAATATTTTGTACATTTGTACATTTCAAGGACTCTATTTTTGGAGTGCATGTTTATGTATCTGTATTATATTATACGAACACTTTAAAAGTCTGTCCAAAAATCACTCAGTTTACTTTTTACTCACTATGAGCATCATTCTCCCCAGTAATTAAGGTCAGGATATGTATTTTTTTATTCCAATCCATTCTTCTTTTGCAGCGTTTAAATAACCTTGATCAGATTTGATGGTTTTGTTACAAACTTTTCAAAAACTGTTTGATTAGAGGGTTTTTTTTTAAATTGAATATTGATTTATTGATTAGCATTCAAATATCTCAGTGAAAACAATAAAGATCTACCACAAAGCAAGAAACCGAGACAAGGCTAATCAAAAGGTACTGGCTGAAGCATGTTTATTAAATTGTGTTAAAATGTACAAAACAGTGATGTCATGTTTTGAGACTTGATGAATTTAAGAATCTTATGATTTAATAAAGACATTTGCAGACTTGCACAGAGAGGGTAAAATTAGGATGACTGATAACGGAGACGAAGACAACAGACGACGAGGACAGGAAGGAACAGGGGTTTAAATGCACCAAGGAGACAGTCAGAGAGAACTTGGGACAACTGGAGGCATGTAGGGATGCAGGGACTGACAGAGACGGGGAAGACGTCTCATCGTGACGAGTAAAGTTTATCTTGCCTGGCTGGGCAGCTCTCTGGGTGCTCAGCACCCCCAAAGCTCTGATCCTAGAATCGCCCCTGGTTGAGACGCATTTTCTCTAAACACCGGGTCTCTGTGGCTTTTAAACACCTCAACACGCTGCACCAAAAACTGGTCCACCCCAAGGATCGGGTCCCCGACACAAACAGAGTAACATAGTGTAGCTGTTAAGTGCAGGAGGATTGGCAGGATTTATACATCGGGGAAACCAAACAACCTCTGGCTGAGAGGATGGCACAACACAGAAGAGCCACCTCGTCAGGCCAGGACTCTGCAGTCTGTTTACACCTACAGGCCAGTGGACACTCTTGCAATGATGAGGATGTAACATCCTGGACAGGGAGGAACGCTGGTTTGAGGGCGGAGTCAAGGAGGCCATTTACGTGAAAAGGGAAAGACCATCTCTGAATGGAGGAGGGGCCTAAGGTCCATCTGTCACATCTTACATGCTGTGACTGCAGCCATTCCCCAGCTCTCTGTGAATGGGACTCATGGACATGGATCAGTGGTTGTTGATCAATGGTCATGAGAATTTGCATGATTAAGATGAAGGAACTGACCTCAGCCCCAGTGGGCTGGTTTCAGTCATTATGCAAATGTCCTGTTTGTAAGACTGAAACCTGCAGCTGAGACTGAAGACGTCACCTGATGATGACGACACGTTTCTCCCACAAAACGCTGCGTCCAGATGAACAGAACCAACTTTTGTACTGACCCACAGTTTTGTGTCTCTTGCAGCTGTTTCATCGGGCATGTTTGTTGTGACCCAGAGTCCAGATGTTTCTGTCATGGAGGGAGAGACCGTAAGCATCACCTGCTGCTGGACAAGAACGTTTGAAAGATTCAGAGTGGCCTGGCTGAAAAATCAAACAATAATTAAGAGAGAGACCAACGCAAATCAATCTCCAAGTCTCTGAAAAAGGAGGCAAAGACTCATCTTTGAACATTTCAAACATCAGAGGATTCAGGAACACACATCTGTAAAGTGACTGTGGAGATTCCATCTTTAACTGTGTCTAAAGGAAATGGGACCATCATTACAGTCAGAGAGAAGACGGTGAATAACAACAACAACAACCACACAGACTCCAGTGAGTGAACACGTTCAGTTTGGTGACCAACACGCCTCCAAAATATGTCAACGTCACCTTATACAGATTAAACGCTGTCACATGAAAGTCTAGTCTGTCACGTGTCTGTGCTGTTACCGTACACGTGGCAGCCTTTGGTCGTCTGAAGGGACGATTAATAAACATTGAATCCTCCAAACCAGAGTGATGAAACTACCTGAACGTCTGTCAGCTGAAAACCTTCAAACTTACAGACGTTTGTGACGACTGGCTTAGAAAAAACTTTACAAACTTGTTCAGCGTTTTTTGTTTTGTTTTAAATTTATGTGATGATTCCAAAAACACTGCTGATTAAAAATGAATGATTGACTTTTGACTGATTGTCTCATTTAATGAATTAATTAATACTTATCATAGTAAACTCCTCTGGGTTACCATAGTAACACGACCAGTAAAGATGCTTTGGCATGCAGACTGGAGCAGCAGGGATCAAACCACCGACCTTACTATTGTCAGGTGACCTGCTCCACCTCCTGAGCCCCACTTCTCATGACAAATGACTTCCTTTTCTTTTATTCTCACTGACACTTGAGGATTGATCATGTTTGATTAGAGCTGCTGCTTATTCTGCAGCCACAGGATGTGCCGAGGCTCAGGGAGGGGCAGCCATGTGACCAGTTCGTCTGAGAGAAAGAAGACATCAAAGACGTGCTGTGGAAGAGCCAGATATGAATAATAACTCATGATTAAACACGTAGAGGTGTATTAACACAAAGTGAGTGAAGAAGAAACACCCAGTGCATCATGGGAGTCCCCCAGCAGCCTACACCTATTGGGTGGATGTTACATGTACAAGATTCAAACTTGTGATTTGAACTAAATAATTTCATGTTTCTGTGGTGAACATAATTAAATCATGTAGCATCTGCATGAAATTCAGCAACTTAATTCTTGTTCTTGTTGAGATGACAGGATACAATCTAGTCAGAGTGGTTCGTTACCTGGACTCACGAAGTTCACAAGATCACATTAGATGTCAAACTTCAGGAAAATCACTGGAGTTTTCAGCAGCAGACAACTACGCCCACAACAACAGATTTTTTTGAGTGTAACTAAGGGAGGATTCAGGGTCACCTGGTCCAGCCCTAACTATATGCTTTAGCAAAAAGGAAAGTTTGAAGCCTAATCTTGAAAGTAGAGATAGTGTCTGTCTCCTGAATCCAAACTGGAAGCTGGTTCCACAGAAGAGGGGCCTGAAAACTGAAGGCTCTGCCTCCCATTCTACTTTAAATACTCTAGGAACAACAAGTAGGCACCACCAACTGCCAATAAAACGACAAAGAAGAACAAGCTATGTGGGTATGTGAGTTGATAGGTTACTATGTTGGGAGCTTGCTGAGTGGATGAGTAAAAGAAGATGGCTTTGTCAAAAATACTTATAAAGTTATAAAGAGTGGAAATCTGAAGAGCTGTTATGAAATCAAACATAAGAACTTCAACCAAAGCTGTGCGCCTGGGTCTGACGGTAGAACAAGAAGAATAAATGAGGTATGAGCGGCTACACGGCTGATAACAGTCTGTGACAGCACAACAGCATACGAGTGTTCACTGTGAGCACGGTGGATTTTAGGAGGACACAAAAAGACTTTCACTGACTGGAAAATGATAAAGAGTGAAAGGAAGCTGCAGCAGAAACACTTTTTAGTTTGGAAGAGAAACAATGTAACACTTTTAGATGGAAACAATGTAAAGTGCAACAATTTACCTTCAATAAAAAAGAAATCCTTACTAAAACTATAAACATTTGAACCGTTTGATACTGAAACATAAAATGAAATAAACTCCATAAACAATCAAAATGAATTCAAACTGATCAGCAACATTAACTCAGGAGCACAATATATGAAACACTTTAACCTACAAAACAAAAACGAATCAAACAGTTTGTGCTGATTTCTTTCTTTGATCAAAATAACAAAGTCAGCATTAATGGCTCCGACGAGCACGTTTTGCAGTGCACAG
This sequence comes from Aulonocara sp. 'chitande type north' Nkhata Bay, assembly GCF_057382095.1. Taxonomy (NCBI): domain Eukaryota; kingdom Metazoa; phylum Chordata; class Actinopteri; order Cichliformes; family Cichlidae; genus Aulonocara; species Aulonocara sp. 'chitande type north' Nkhata Bay. The sequence goes on from NC_141346.1 coordinate 69,876,262, forward strand.
CTTTTCAAAGCAGCTTTGAAGCAGGATCCTGCAGCTCTCAGCTCCTGCTCAGTGTTTAGCTGGGACCTGGACTTGGTCTGCAGCAGCAGCAGAGAAGCCTCACAAAGATGAGACTAAAGGAAGAAGAACGCCCAGAGCCTGCTGCCCTCAGAGTGGATACTGCTTCTCTACACTCAGCCAGAATCCACTCAGTGTCTGTGATGTGAACTGCAGTCTCAGTGTGGAGTCAGACGTCAATGAACTGGTTCTGCTCTGCAAAGCTGAAACCAGTTGGAGCTGGTCATGCTGGGAACTGTTTTCATGGAAGTCCTTTTAAAAGTATCCCATCAGTGATGAAATATGCTGCTTGATATATGGAGTCACTGAGGCGGCATCATCATCAGTAGTGTCAACAAATTCATGCAGGTTCTCCAATGAATCTGTGTCTCCTTCATCGAGTCTCCTGCCCCACACTGCAAGCTTTCCAGTGACAGAGCTGATCTTGTGACCTGAGGGAGGTTTTTATCTTTCCCTTGAAGCTGTAGATTTACTTCATTTCCAAATATGTCACTCAGGTAGGCCAGTTTTGCCAGGAAGCTCTCATCACTAACTCTGCGACTTCATACTTGTGCTCCTGCTCCAAAAACATCTGATCTGCTCTCTGAGCACAAAAACTCAGGACAAGACTTTTCCTGGTGACAGCCGCCTGGCTTCACTGTGAAACAGCACAGCTTGATGTTCGGCTCCATCTCCTCACAGACAGCAGAGACACTCTTGTTTTTACTGGTCTGGTCTTTATAAAACCGACTAAACCAATAATTTCAGTCATAACCTCACTGAATTCAGAGGAAAGCTGCTCTCAGTGTGAAACACTCCAGCAGAGGGCGCTGTTAAGTCCTTATTGTAACACAGTTACTGTGTGCAGTTAGACTTCATACATAATCTGCACTTATTTCCATCAGACATGCTGTCAGTAAATGATTGGTTTCTATTGATTCTACTTCCTGTTGACTCGTTTGATGACAGTGAAACAATCACAGCTGATTGTGTGATGATGTAAACTGTCACTGTTACATTCAGTGTGTGTGACATAATGTTAGTGCAGGCTGATAACAGCCTGGTTCTGTTAGAAACACATGAACGTGTCCATAGATCAGTGTGTGTTTAACATGAGAGCTTCAGCCCTGCTGATGTGTTAAATAAAGACATGCAGGAAAACTGATGAGACTCTGAAATAACTCTTTATATTTATAATGTAACTCTGCATCAAAAGAACAACAAAGGATCCCAGACAGGTTTCTGTGAACAAAGACCATTCTGATGTTTCTGTGTTTCTAACACTTTGACATTATTAGTAAACAGACTGCAGTGAGCAGCATTTATAAAGAGCTTATATATAAAGATATGACAGCTGTTTGACAAGTTTATCACTCTGTGTTTGGACCTGATCAGTCCAGCTGTTTACTTGAAATATGTTCATTTTGGGGTGGGTACAGTTTCCTCTGCGGTGGGTAGGGTGGGCTGCCCCGGTTCCTGTGGGGCTTGGCAGTGCTACCGTAGGCCCCGGTCTGGATGGACCTGAGCTCCCTTGCCTTGGTGGGTACCAGAGGACGGGGGTGCCTACTGGGGTCAGCGGGGGAGCTGGCCCTAGGGAGGGGCATCCTCCCCTCCCTCCTTTTCCTCCCCATCCCCGGCTACCTCCCTCTTCCCGCTCCACCACACTCACCCATACAGGTAGGGCCTTGGGGTGCAGGTGTGTCACAGGGGTGCAGATGAGACATCCCCCCCCCCCCTCCCCTCTGTCCCCTTCTGGCCACCTGTGCCTCAATTTTATCTCACAACTTAGACATCCACATTACTTACACTCTCATAACACACACATATATATAGGGCCTTGAGGGTGGGCACGTTAACGGCGTCCAGTGGACGGTCTGTGTACTCAAACCTACCTCTGGCGCTGGTGCCCACCTCTCAATTTTAAATCCATGTAGACATTGAGGGTTCTCGGGAGGGGCCATGCTAACACCTGCTGCTCTCTGGCAGCAGCACCATTTTTTAGTTTTAAATGCACTTTAGAGCAACACGCAGCAACACTACACATGAGCGGGAGGAGGGAGGTATGGGGTCTTCACACACCCCCGTTCTCTGCTAGCCATTGGGGCGGGGGGGCTGGGAGGAGATGTTGGCTGTCCGATTGGCCTCCCTGCTGCTGCGGAGCCTGGGACGGTCTGCTTGCCTCCACCCCAGGGGGAAGGGTAACATCTCTTGGGTCTGGGTTCTGTTTCCCCCTCTGGGGGCGAGGGTACCTGGACCCGGGGTATAGAGTATGTTTGGGGAGTGTGATTGTGTGTACATGTCCATTTATGTCAGTCCTTACGTTGGGTGAGTGCTGAATGTTTGTATATGTGTGCATGAGGGTGGGAATGCATGTTTGTGTCTGTGTGTGCCTGTTTGTCTGTGTCTATATGTCAGGTCGGGTCTTAGACTCCACTTCTCTGGGAACTCCCAGGCCCTCAAAGGCCTATCTCCCCTCACCACACTCCCTGCTGGTGACTGATGCCCTCAGGGGTCGGTGCATTGGTGGTTCTTGGTGTCCGGGGCTGGGCGCTCAGGTATGTACCAGCTCACTCCCGGTGGCTACCTGGCGGGGCCTGGCACCTGTTGCTCGGTCAGGCCTCCTCCGGGGTGCGGGGGGCCCTCGGGCCTCTGGCCTCAGGGCCTGCGGCTCGGTTCACTCTGGCACAGCTGGCTGCCGGCGGAGCCGTTGGGCACGCCGGTGCAGCCCCCTCTAGCTTCTGCTCGGTGGCTACTGGGTGATGCCTCGTCTGGGGATCCTCAGCCCTTCCCATGAGGGTGGCACAGATGCCCCTCCGGTGGTCCTCCTTGGGCTCTCGCACTCTGGGGCCTGGATCTCCTCCATGCCTGTTTCATGCCCTGGGGGACGGGGCTATGGCTCGCTACATCCTCTTGCAGACCATTACATGTGGAAACCATTTGAATACAAGCCACACAGGTGTGCACACGGGTGTTCACTGTTCGTAGACTTAAATTACACCTTTCTTGGCTGCTACTTCAAAGCACATTGTGCGCTGTCTGTCCTGCGTGCTGCAAAACACATTATTTGACCACAAGTGTCTGTGAAGGTTCTCAGTCATCCAGGTCATCGTAGTCAAAGGAGCCTCTGTCAGCAAAGAGGCACAGAAAAGAAGATCAGACACCAGCGAGGGAGGATAAGAAGGACAGATGCAACAACATTGTCATCCTCTATGTAGCCGGAGTATCAGAAAAACTCAGGAGAGTTTTCTCCAAGCATGACATCCCGGAGTATTTCAGACCCAGCAACACGCTCAGACAAAAACTGGTTCACACGAAAGACAAAACGCCAAAACACAGACTTAACAATGTGGTGTATGCTGTACAGTGCAGCGAGGAATGCCCAGACCTCTACATTGGAGAGACCAAACAGCCACTTCACAAGCGCATGGCACAACACAGAAGAGCCACCTCCACAGGACAAGACTCAGCAGTCCATCTGCATCTTAAGGATAAAGGACACTCTTTCGAGGATGCCAATGTTCACATTTTGGACGGAGAGGACAGATGGTTTGAAAGAGGAGTGAAAGAAGCCATCTATGTCAACTGTGAGCGACCATCTTTGAACAGAGGCGGAGTTTACGACAACAACTCTCTGCCATCAATAATCCAGTTTTGAGATCCCTTCCCAGACGCCTTAATGCCCACTCACATCCTGGGCCATCTGATCTCAGGAATTCGCATGATAAGGTGGGGCCAGGTTTCACAATGAACTCACCCGAAACTCTGGCTGATTGGGACCCACACCCAGTTTCACACCTTGGCTCAGGCGATTAGAGGATCATCAGGGGGTCCTTTTGTCCCTCTGTGGGGGGTTACTCCCACTAGGTTTATATCTGGGACTCTCCACCATTTGACCTTAGAACTGAAGAAGCTTCTCGGATGAGAGGTGAAACGTCTTCAAGCAACTTAAAGAAGTCCAGACGCTTTTCTTTGCAAGCTTCTTTGACATTTGACCACAAGCAATCTTTTCTGGTTTGACGCCGTCTTTGTAGCCAGAAACCAGCTCTCTCCTCGGCTTCCTCCACTACACGCTTCCCCCACGCCAGTCTCCTCCGTCACTATAAAGGGGAGAGTCATGAGCTCCATCACCCTCACCTGTGCCGTCCAACGTCCCGCCACCAGCCTCCACTGCAGCAGGCCAGAGACCACACCCCTGCCACAATAAGTAAAAGTATATCCTTGCTGTACCCTTAATGCTAAATGTGCTAAATTAACCGCTGCCTTTGCCCCTTTGGGATTATTCTTATGTCACTGGGATGTTGACCTTTGACCTTCACATTAGAGAGATGGGCAGACATAATTAGTGTATGAATTTTAAAGTAACAGGTAATAAAGAGAGTGTAGCAAATGTAGTCAGGTTTATTACTCTGTATCACACATGAGTGCCCGAGGGAGGCGGGGCTGACTGGGGAGACACAGGAAACAGAGAGACAGGGCTGACTCGACATGAAACGATGAAACGTGGGACACGGGAACAGAAACTAAACACAGGCTGAAATGAACACTGAGGGAGGGAGAACTAAGATTACTGAGAGCCTGATAAATAAGAAGAACAAAAACCAAGAAAAACAAGAGTCAAAGAAAACCAAAAACACAAAGCATTGGGCCAGGACCCACTGCTGTGACATTTATATGTGATAAAAACATTAAAAACTGCTCAGATGTTGAAATCTTTCTACGTATACTTTAGGTTCAGCTCTCCAGCCTGGCATTTGGTTAAGCATGATTCAAACATTTGATTTTGTTTAACTGGTTTTAATTATAGTTACTTTTTGTGAACATTTGTTGCAGCATTTAAAAATACATCATTTATTTTCAAACTTTTATTTGATTTAGAGCATCATATTTGACCAACGTAAATGTTTTAATTTCATATAAAATAACTGAAGCAGTGAACTAAATATCTGAAATCTTTCCTTCCTTAAAAGTTATAATCCTACTTAAGTTATAGTGCAAACGCTTAAGCAACAAATATACTTGATGCTAATTAATTAATATTTCCCTTTGATGTTGCAACTATGCGGTCACTTCTGTCTTTAAACAAAATAATATTTTCCAGTTACAGAAATCATAAAGTCCAAACTAAAGTGCTACTGTTGCTATATGCATTTTATATAAATCATGGATGATGGTCCTGACATGAAGGAAGAGAAAGTTACAGGTTGCATCCTTTGACTTTGTCTCCGTGCCTTTGGGCGATTTTCAGAAGGACAGATGTTTCTGTTCAATTCTTAAATCAATTTTTTCAAACACAAACACTATTTTAAAGCTTCTAGAGAGTAAAATATTCATGATAATTATAATAACAATAATAAAAACAAAAGCTCTCAGCTCCATCAAACCAAGCAGCAGAAAGAACAATAACTGAAGAGAAAACTTTAACCTTGTAGACTTCATTATGTTCCAGCTGCTCTACAGACGCTGTGACCTCGAACTTAAGCAGGTCGTAAAGTATGTGCAGCTCAATAACTTCATAATCAGACCCTGTGGTATTTAGGCAGCAGAACAACTAAGAATAACAACTACAAATAATGTTTTTAGGTTTCTGTTGTACTGCAAGGTTCTGTACAGGAGAACCAAACCAAGAGCAAATATTACGTCTCATTTACACCTGAGCACGAAGAGCCATCAACATTTAGCAAATTGAATCATCTTTGTTTAGATGCAAGAAGAATCATATAGAAATGAAAAAGTAGAAATAGAAATCCAGAGCAAAGATATCCTCTAATTCAGCGTAGCACATGTGCAGCTGCTGCGATTCACGTAAGCATTCGGCTCGTCGCTGTTGCAGATTTTTCTCTCGCTGTTCTGGCTCACAGCACTGCAAACACAAAAATAAATATCCCCAAAGGTGTGAAAGGGAGCTAATTAGTAAGAGTATTGTTACTCTCCGCAGGAGTAGTCCAGCAGTAGAAATCAGTCCAATAACAAGGTGTGTAACATCTAGCAGGGTGACAGAAAAACCCAGGGTAACTTCTAAGGACCTCAACGTCTCTCTCACATTGTGTTTTTTAAACATGCTTCCATTTGTCACTTCAGTCTTTACTCTGAAATACAGGAAGAGAAATCATGGCTGAAACAATTTCTCATGAAACCAGGGGTGTGGTCCAACAGTCAGTTTGGTGAGGAAGGTTCCTAACTGAGAGAAGTGACCCAGAAGTATCTGTGTAGCAGCCACAATGAATCAAGATCATGAGCTTTATTAACTGATCAAAGTCTCTTCTTTCATCTTCTGTATCATTCAGTTTGCATTGGTAATGCCCATTATTGTAATGCTTTTTTAAGACGAGCAAAACTTTATTTCACTTTGGGTTAGCTGGGATAAGTGATGGATGGAGGGAATTTTATTTCAGCCACAGAAATCCTAAACAGGAAGGAGGAGCAGAGTTACAGTGGATCACTATCCAGCAGGGAAACAAGGTTTATTTCAATTTCTTGGCCATGAGTGAGATTTACTGAGTGGGCAAATTAGGGAGACGACACCATCAGATTCCGAGCCCTCCATGTGTTAATCAAGAGACGGCTGCTGTGCTACATCCATATATAATGAATAAATTAGGAGCTAAAGCTGAAAGGACAGTTTATTTGTACCATCTTCACGTGAACACATTCAAGAACATCACAGATGAAGAAACATTAAAAACTTCCACACTACATAAAGCAAGAAAAATAGTTTTTCTTTCAGGTGGTTTCAGAAAAACAGAAACATCAAACATCTCCAAGACTCTCTTTGAAAGAACTAAAAACCTTTGTTCTCATGGTCCAATCATGAGTGAACTCCCCGATGAAGCCTTGTGTGCTAAAACATGTCAGAGTTTTAAAGGTTAAACATGAGTTTCCAAAACGTTTTGCTGGAGAACAATGAACTATTTGACTGAGTTTCAATCATTTACAGACGAGCAAAACCAGGACAGAGAAAAAAGGACAAAACTGACTCAGTAAAACAACAGAAAAGAAGATCCCATGTAGATCTGTATTATGTAGAAGTTCAGCCCAGCAACCAGTTCAGTTCAACACAAGTTTAAATGATTCTATCTGAACTCTGTGGAGCCTGATCTCAAGCTTTTTGAGTCCAACACAGAAACCAGAGGATCTTTCTGTGTCTTCAGATTCACTGTGATCCAGTCATGGGAGTGATTTCAGCCCTGAGTGATCGCGCTGATGTTTGCACAGAGCAGACAATGAGGTGAATGTTTGGGCACATTGGTAACAGTGAAACAGTTTATTAGTAACGTGGGATCGTTTGTGTGCAGAGTATGAACTGAGATTCCTGAAGCTCTTGTCACACTGGTCACAGCTGTAGTTTCCTTCCATGTGTGTACGTTCATGAATGTTACGACTTTGTAAATATGAGAAGCTTCTCTCACAGTGTCTGCACTTGTGTGGTTTCTCTCCTGTGTGGACTCGTTTGTGTGTTTTAAGCTGACCTGCAGTGGTGAAGGATGACCCACACTGATCACAGACGTGCTTTTTAACCCCACTGTGAATCAGTTCATGTCGTTTTAAATCACTTGATGTGGTGAAGCTTCTCCCACATTCTTTGCAGTATTTCAGTTTGTCTCCAGTGTGTCTACGTTGATGTAGTTTTAGGGTCTTTTGCCGACTGAAAGTTTTTCCACAGAGGTCACAATGAAAGTCTTTCCCACCACCACAGTGATGACAGGGTTGAGAACTGGATCCATCTGTGTCGCTCTGCTTCTAAACAAAGACACAAAGACAGTGTAAGTCAGTCCTTCAACATTTGTATCCTGAACGTCGCCTGAAATAAAGAGCATCTCTGCAGACGTCCAACTACATTTGACTGTTTCAGTTAACACACTCAGTTTACTGGGCTGCAATAACTACAATACTACCACCATAATACTACAGTAATACTAAAATCATAACTGAAAGGAAAATCTGAATAATCACTCAGAGCTGCTTTTCCATGCAGTAGAATTGCTAACATGCTAACACAGTTTAATGAGCAGAGTTGTTCCAAACAGTCAGGCTAAAATGACAAGATAACAATATAAATACATACCTCACAGTAGCTGCGCTTGTAGAGTCTCTTTCTGGTGTGGATCTGTTGGTGTTGTCTCAGGTGATGTGGAGATTTAAAAGTCTTCTCACACAGGTCACATTGATAAGGTCTCTCCTCAGTGTGGGTAAATATGTGTTGTTGTAACTGTGCGTCTGTTGTAAAGTATTTGCCACACTGTTCACAGCAGTACACATCATGTCTGGTGTGAATGCGTAGGTGTGTATTTCGGTTCCCTCTCTGGCTGAAAGTTTTTCCACAGATGTCACAGCTGTATGGCTTAATTCCAGAGTGGGTAACTAGATGCTTCTGTAAGTTGCTACTGTGAGTAAAAGCTCTGCCACACTGATCACAGCTGTACGCTTTAACTCCACTGTGGACGAGTTGGTGTGTTTTTAGGGAACCCTTCAAGGAAAAAGACTTTCCACACAAGTCACAGCTGAACGGTCTCTCTCCAGTGTGGATGACCTGATGCTGTTTTAGTTTAGCCCTCACAGTAAAACCCTTCCCACACTCGTCACAGGTGTGTTTTTTCTCTCCCTTTCTTCTGTGAGGTTTGTCGGCCTCCTGAGAGCGCTGACTTCTGGCTCCATGTTGGTCCTGCAGTGACAGAGATACAAACAGAGGCAGTGAGTGAAATGCAGTCGTGGAACAAACTCAACCTTCAAACTCCATTAACACTAGTTTTAAACCTGAAGGTGGAGCGTGGCACCAAACACCTTAAAGGTCTCTTATCCCCACCTGCTGGTAGTTCTAACACATTACATCCAACCTGCTGTTAAAGATAATTCATGACTGTTCAAACACTAAAATCATGCCCATCCATCCTGATTTTGTACACACACACACACACACACACACATTATTTTATAATTTAGATTATTTTGTTGTTTCCTATTACATATTTCTATAATTTGTATAGATTTATACAGAATTATTCAGTGATAATAAATCCTATGTTTGTTTATTCTAAAGGAACCCCGTTAGCTTCCACAACAGATGTTGCTCGTCTTCCGTCAAATACTCCCATATAATATTACACAATAAAGTGGATTCAAGATATCCACATAATTTCACTCTTACATCCACAGTGAGGTTTCACAATTGTTCAAACATAAGTAATCAATAATAATAGTAATAATATCAATAACATTGAGGCACATTACACAAATTTCAAAAACAAATCATGTCTTACAATATTTACAACAACTAAAAGCTCTGTAAATCAGCTTTTAAGTGTTCATTGAAGTTTTGAATAATTCTCTAATTTTTTAAGGCAACTTATTCCACTTAAAAGTTGCTCTAAATGTAACAGTTTTACAAAACGTTACTTTTAACTCGAGCATTTACTAAATTGCAGCTTGTTGAAAACTGTGTAATATGATGATGTATTTCATCTGGATACTGCAGCTGAGCAGAATAAATGTGGTGTGTTTAACAGAATTGCTTTCTTTAGAACTACAAGTAAGCCATAGAATATTTTAGCCTGTACAGGAAGCCAAGAAAGGTTATTATGCATTTTATCAATATTAGTATAGTATGAACATCTTCACACTAATCTGGACGCCTTATTCTGGACTAACTGAAGTCTGTTAAGATCTGTCTTATTAGCTGCTGACCAAATGATTGAACAATACTCCAGATGAGACATTACTAGTGCATTAATGACATCTTTCATAATGAAGAAGTGATACACAAAGAGCATTTCATAGCCATAGCTATGCCTTGTCGGCAGAGTTATGTGACATTAGTGATGTTTGTACTTTCAGCGTTAACTTGGTTTTAAAGCCTTTAAAATATACGCTGTTCAATAGTCGACCTTCATCTGACAGAGAATGTGATGATTTTGTGGATAATTAAAGTCAGTCATATATCCACAAACACAACAAGCTGAAAGTCAGTGATGCTGCTCGGTTTGCAGTCCTGAACATCACGGCACAAGCAGGATTCACTGCACTGTTAATGTTAGCTGTGTTATATTGCTGCCTCTGATCGGTGGTGTCGAGCCAAACGCACTTTAACGTGTGTTTGAACGAGCTGACGGTTCACTCGTTAAGCTGAAAGAAAGATGCTTTAATCACAGCAGTCACACATGTGTCCACTGCACCATCTGGAACTCTTCTTGTTTACACTCGTAATAACACAAACACTAAATCCTGCTTCTCTGGTGCTGTTGTGTAGCAGTGTGTACACCTGAGACTGTCACCTGTCTGTCTGTCCTGCACTCTCTCTCTGTTTCTTTCTCTCTGACTGTGGAATAAAAGTATGAACATGTGTTTATAAGTTACACTTGTGTTTGAATCCTGCAGCTTATCACACATTTGATTTCCATGTGTGACGACTGCAAGTGTCCAGAGTGAGGACAGACTGAGGGAGCCACTGCTGCACATCATCTGTGAGGCTTTGCACCCCTGATGATCCACCAGGACAAACTCAGCAGTGTGTGAGGAAGAGGAGGAGGAAGAGCCAGCAGCACAGAAATGAAGCCCAACAATCATGTTTCAGTCCTGTGGTCTCAGCCTCAGATACTCATCAAATCACACAGAGCTCATGTAGAAACAAATGAACTAAATATGTTCTCCTTCATTTCTGTCAAACAAAGCTGTATGAAACGTTTCCAGCTGTTAGTATCATGGTTGCTAGGCAACCTGGGCAGCGCGACGGAGGCTAGACGTCCCATTTCACGAGCCTACGAGCCTCGCACTTCGGCCTTAGCGGTCTTTGAGTACGCGGCCCTTGAGGACTTTAAAGCTGCAGAACCTGAATCGGGATACAGCCATGATGATCTCCAGCCTCGTGCTCGCCAACATTCTCACCTGAGTTAAGAAGACGATCACTGAAATGGTCTCAGCAGGTCCTTTGATGACAGCAATGAAATTCAGTGGTAAGGCTTTTTGGGGATTAAGTTCGTTTTCATGGCAAAGAAGGACGATGCAGTTCATCTGATCACTCCTCATAACATTCTGGAGTGCAGGCAAAATGCTATTATAAAAACTTAAGCAGCAACTTCTCCAGGTTCCAATATTTATGCAATTCTCAAACCTTTTGGCCACGACTGTATAACCTCTTCTGAAGTTTAGTGGATATTATACATGGTTATGCTCAGGATGTGTCGGCCAGTTTCCACTGGAAACGCCTTTTGGTTAAACTGTCAGCGAGGAATTTGCATTTGCACTGTTACATTTTTATATAACTTTAATGCACATAAACAACAGCTGCTTGTTTCAGTGAAAATACATTGATGGGTTTTTAAAAAGTTGTGCAGCTGTAAAGTATTTTGTCTGGTGTCAATTCTATCGTCAGCTACATCGTTATGGCAAATGTTCAGATGTATATGGTGATAAATATCTTTGGTCATATGGTCCTGCTCTGTCTGTCACCTTCTGTGTTGAGCTCATTGTTTCCTCTGTAGTGGCTGAGCTGAGTCCAAGGAGCTGAAAATGTTCCTCTGCTGCTCCGTCAGACTCTCCTCCTCCTGCTGATCAGCTGGGACACAAAACAGATCTTTGTTAGGCTCCACACTGCACTGAAGAGTCAAAGTGTCTCATATGTTCATCTGACAAGTAAAAGAACACATTTTTGTTTCCCGAGGTGGGCAACTTGTTGGAAACAAACACAAAAGGTTTGAGCACTGATACCTGCCATTGCTGCCATTGAAAGATGCAACGCCAGCAATGTGGATTGTCAAGACTCAAACCAATCATCAAGCAAAGACAACAGGGATCATTTGTTTCTGTTTATTTAGCATTCACAGCATTTGTAGTTGCCTTCTGTGCAGGGGAAGTCCACGCACACTGTGTGGTACCGCCATCCGCAGAAGGTGCATTCAACCTCTGTAAGAGAAACGAGATTGTCTAAGACTGAAATGATATTTACTAAAGAAGTGGTGATTTGTAAAACTTCACATTTTGATCCGGGACGTACTCTGCATGAAACCAAGCGCTCACTCTTCCTGCTCAACAAATGACAAGGGCGGAGCCTTATACCACGTGATACAGAAGCTGTGCCGTGTGATGCTAAAATTAGCAGGGAAACAACAACGGAGAGCACGTCAGGGATGACGAGAAAGTGACAGGAGAAAATCCGTCCCGGTCAACCACCCAAACATCAATAACGGGAACCTTATACAGCGCTTCCCTATACACGTCGAACTCCCGCAGGCACAAAGACATTACGGAGGCTATCACTTATCACCTGACCAAAGATATGGCTCCCATCAACACTGTGCAAAACGAGGGATTTAGGAAAACGATCAACACCCTAGACAAACGCTACACAGTGCCGTCCCGCAACTATTTTTCTATTGTTGCACTACCTGCTCTGTACACGCAGCGTCGAGCAACGGTGGAGACGGAATTTCAAGCAGGACAACATTTTGCTGCAACAACAAAACGAGAGACATTTGTTGTTTTATGTTTATTTATTGTTATGAGAGAATCATGATCTCAATTCTAAAATCGTGATTCTCATTTTATGCAAAATCGTGCAGCCCTAACATTAACACAAAACTATTGTTTCACCAGAGAAACACACATGAAGAGAGAGAGAGAGACAATAACAGCTACCAAACAGTCGTCATAATTCGTCACACAATGAGAAAAGGACAAATCAACAAGTAACAATGACTAATTAATATTAAAATCTGTAACATAATGTATTGTTTGGAGTTTAGTCTGATTGGTTCAGGATGAGCTGCCATTATCCAATCACACGTCTGCTTACCTGCATCTTTTCTCTTTTTTCTAACCTGAGCACCTGATGGCTTTGAACTTTTGTTGTCCATCTTCCATTGGTTTGAATTTTGCGCTCCAGTACAAACAGAAATCCCCCAACCCGAGGATCAGCACAATTAACCTAACAGCAGGCACGTGCAGAGGGGGGGGGGGGGCTAGAGGGGCTTGAGCACCCGCCCCTTTCCTGATGGGTGCCCAAGGTGCCCTTTTGTTGAGGCAACTTTTTTTTTTTTAATTTTTTTTTTTTTTTTAATGTGTGTGTGCGTGCGGAGTCCTGTCTGTGCCCCTCAACAATAATATTTAACTATTAATCACAGTTTTGCTAAATAAAAGGATCTGGCTTGCATCAGTCACATGATCACATTTAACCAATGATCGCCCTTGACGGCAGAACGCGCTGGTTACGAGCCGGGAACGAGCTCACAAAGAGCACGCGCATTTGTTGCGGTCCGGAGCTGTAGGAGAAACACAAGTTAACTCAGAGACACAGACTGATGCGACAAAACCAGTAAGTAGCTGTACAGCGCACACTGTAGTGTGTAGCACACAGGAGTATTAGCTTATTACGTACACGTTGGTAAGCTGTCTTGTTGCCACTGACGAACTGAAACAAACGAGCGTGCTGTGTGTGCAACAGCGCGACAAACATTACCTGTCCTTTTATTAACTGCACAGGTAGTGCTGGTCACAGCTGCTGGCTACCTGTGTAAGGCTGTCATGGGTCTGTAGCTCTGTCACCGTTTTAGGGAACATATTTAGTTTTAAAGCAAGTTTCCGGGCTTTTCCTGCCTTTCTGGAGGGATTATATTTCACTAAAAACGATCTAATATGCATGCCCACATAATTATGCATTATTATAATTATAATATATTAAAAACACACGCTGTAGTTTAAAGAACATGCATTAAGAAGCAGATTATATTAGATTTATATTTTAAATAAGACAAAATTTGGATGTTACAGCAGGAAGATTATTGTATCTCTACAGTTTAAAAATGTAATAAGCTTTGCCCTGCACAGAGTGGATAGTGAAACAAATGGAATCATCATAAATACATTATTTCATATTTATTACTTCCCCCTCCTCTTTGCTTTATTATTGTAGCTCTAGTAATAAATAATAATGTAAGGATTCTGGATCAGCACCATGATGCCCATAGTATATACAGTATTCTGAAGAAGGTCTAAAATGTCACTGTGTGTGTGTGCATGTGTGTGTTTTATTTAGATGGATTTTTAAAAAAAAATATTACTCATGATATAACATTGTGCAGACATGGCTGGTAAGGACATGAGGAGGAAACAGCAGGAGCTGTGTGAGGCTACTAAAGGCAGGGCTATAACATTTTTCTGTCATCATTTTATTATAGATTAAGTGCAAGAGTTGTTAGGTGTGGATAATTAGATTATAGTTTATTGCAATAGCAAGTTGTGCCTTGTTCTCACATAGACAGCAAGTGGAGAGTGATATATGAAATGATGGGATGGAAGGAAGAAGAGAAGCAAAGAGTGATTCACAGGCAGAGCCTAAATTATTTCTCACAGTTTTTTGTTGCCTTATGGTTCCAAGCGCTGTCACCAATCTTTGCATTTTGTTATTATCTCATGACACTTGTTTAATCAGCTACCATCTCTCCTGTGGACTTTTTAATGTCTACAGTCTCAGACCAACACAGCCCTGCCCTCATAGCTGGACTGGCCATCGGGCATACCGGGCATTTGCCCGGTGGGCCGCTGGCGATTTTTTGTTTTTATGGGCCGACCGATTTCTTTCTTTTTTTTTTTTTTTTTTTTTTTTGGGAAGGGTATAAATAATGAAAGGTGTTGGATTGGCCAATTGGTCATGATCGACTCTGGGCTGGACCAATTACAGCCGAGGAGGTCGGATGCACCCTCCCCCTTGTTTAGCAATCTTATAGACGAACTAAAGAAAATGGAGAACAAAAAAAGGAAAGGAGGTGCCGAAAAAATTAGGGCCAATGTGATGGACTGAGTTGAAGAACAGGAGGAGCCCAGGAATTATTAGAAAAATATAGTTTCCATTTATTTAACCCCCAAAAATTATATTTACAAGACTAATAAATGTTGAGCTCATAAAAGAGGTCAAAGAAACAAAACTGAACCCAGGCAAAGACTGCAAACTTAACAAACCAAATGACTGCTCAAACATACATAATTGACCTAAACATGAAATGACATACAAGGGTATATATAATGGCTGATCAGACCATTGTGACACATGAGGGGTAACAAACAAAACACAATCATAAATCACAAAAAATGCAGTACAATCTAGTTTGTTAATAAACTAAACACTAAAGAAGAAAATCAAAAACCCCATTAAACCCTAAACTCAAATATTTAATTAAATACAAATACTTTGTTTTTAAAGTAAAGAAAACACACATTTCCCCCCCCTTCAGCAGGAAGTGGTGGTGTGGTCCAATTATCTTCCTTTGTATTTAATGGTTTCAAACCCTGGCTACCATCTTTTGTCCAGCAACTCCCAGGGATGATAGCAGGTAAGAAATAAAAAGACAAAGGTTAGTCAGAAAGCAAAGAAATGAAGTAGTATGAATACATAAGTAAACTAAATGTGCGCGCTTACAAATAGAACAAATGTATCCAAACCAATCAATAAAGTTATTGGAAACTAAAATGTATTACTATGTTCAAATGAAGAATGAAAATACAAAAGTTACCGACTTTAGAGTGTGGCCACGGGTTTGGCCATCACACACACCCCCACTTCTGGATCTTCCATCAGGCAGCGAGAGAGGTAATCAGCAGTGGTATTGTCTTTTCCAGGGATATAGTGAACCTTAAACTGGTATGGCTGCATAGCCAGATACCACCTGGTGATTCTCCCATTAGTGTCTTTCATTCTCTCCAGCCACTGCAGGGCTTTGTGGTCAGTTTGAAGGATGAATTCTCTTCCCAGCAAATAATACTTGAAAGAGTCAAGTGCCCATTTAATGGCCAAGGCTTCCTTCTCAACCGTTGCGTAGCGGCTCTCCCTTGGTAGCAGCTTACGGCTGATGTAGGCGACAGGATGTCGATCCTCTGGTGGTCCCTGCAGAAGCACTGCTCCCAAACCTCTTTCAGAAGCATCAGTCTGCAATGTAAAGTCTTTTGTGAAATCTGGTGAGTGCAGAACGGGGTCCTTACTCAGGGACTGGCGAAGGTCTTTGAAAGCTGCAACAGCTTCAGCTGTCCACTGAATCTTATTGGGACATCTTGAGCCAATCCTGTCCGTCAGTGGGGCTGCTCTAGCTGAGAAGTTGGGAATGAATCTGTTGTAGAACGCAGCCATGCCGAGGAAGGATCGCAGCTGTTTCCTGGTTTGTGGAAGAGGACATGATGCAATTGCATTAATTTTGTCAACCTGTGGTTTAATTGTCCCACCTCCAACAGTAAACCCGAGGTACTGGACTTCAGTCCTAGCAAGAGCACACTTTGCTGGATTGATGCAAGCCCTGCGGAACACAGCCGATCCAGCACGATTCTTAGGTGATCCACATGCTCTTCCCAAGTTCCACTGAAAACAACAACATCATCAAGGTACGCACAAGTGAATGCTGAGAGCCCACAGAGTACCTTATCCATTAGTCTTTGAAATGTTGCTGGGGCCCCATGGAGACCAAATGGCAAGACTGAACTTGAACAATCCCCACGGAGTACGGAATGCTGTCAACTCTTGAGACTGCTTAGTGAGAGGTACTTGCCAGTATCCCTTGGAGAGATCAATGGTCGTTAGATATTTTGCCTTCCCCAAACGCTCAATGAGATCGTCAATGCGTGGCATTGGGTAAGAGTCAAATTTTGATATGGAATTGAGATACCTGAAGTCGATGCAAAAACGTATCGTGCTATCCTTTTTCGGAGCCAACACAACAGGGTTGCACCACTCACTTGTTGAAGGTTGGATGATTCCAAGAGACAGCATGAGGTCCACCTCCTCCTTTAACTCCACCAGGAAGCGTTCCGGTATCCTGTAACTCATACGCTTCACAGCTGCATCAGGTTTTAAAACAATGTCATGCTCCACCAGACTCGTACAACCTGGGTACTTTTGAAATATGTCTGAATCAATCAGAGGTGTTACCTGAGACTGTTGCTCACTGGTGAGATGGCTCAGGTCCAGGACAGACTGTTACTGAAGGCAAGTAGTCATTAACTTCTTCCTCCTCATCCACGCTGTGAATAAGCAAACCCTCTGTTTTATTCTCAGTGCGTGGAATCCATTCCTTAAGAAGGTTAACATGGAGCACTCTACTCCCTCGCTGGAGACCTGGTGTAGAAACTTTGTAGGTAGTAGGTCCAAGTTTCTTCTGTACTTCAAAGGGTCCCTGCCACTTTGCCAGCAACTTGCTGTCAGAAGTTGGCAACATTACCAAAACCTTCTGGCCAGGGACAAAACTCCTGTGGCGAGCTTTTTTATCAAACAAAGTCTTTTGTTGCCTCTGAGCAGCTGCCATATGACTGAGCCAGTTCACTCATTTGCTGAAGCTTTTCTCTCATATGAATGACATATGAAATAACATTGACCGATTCCTCTTTACCTTGCTCTCTCTCCCATGAGTCCTTTAGCAGGGTCAATGGGCCTCTCACCTCATGGCCATAAAGAAGCTCAAACGGGGAGAAGCCAGTGGAGGCTTGAGGAACTTCCCGGTAGGCAAAAAGGAGGTATGGCAGCCACTGGTCCCAATCAGACCCTGTATCATTGACAAACTTTCGGAGCATTTGTTTGAGAGTTTGGTTGAAGCGCTCCGTCAGTCCATCTGTCTGTGGGTGATAAGGGGTTGTCCGCACACTCCTGATGCCTAACAGCTTATAGACCTCTTTCAACAGTGTGGACATAAAATTAGTGCCCTGGTCAGTTAAAATCTCCTGTGGGAATCCAACCCTTGAGAACAGTTGAATCAATGAGGAAGCTACAGTTTTTGCTTTAACAGTTTTTAATGGAAAGACTTCAGGATACCTCGTAGCATAGTCTGTAATGACTAGCATAAAGCGATTTCCAGATTTACTTTTTCTACAGGACCAACTACGTCCATGCCAAGACGCTGAAATGGTATACCAATGATTGGGAGAGGTTGGAGTGGTGCTTTGGTGGGGACCCTAATTGAAGTCTTCTGACATTGAGGACAACTCCTGCAAAACATAGCAACATCTGAGCGCAAACCAGGCCAGAAAAAGTATCGCTTGATGCGAGCGGTGCTCTTATGCTTCCCCAGGTGGCCAGCCCAGGGAATGGAGTGCCCCAAAGTAAGCACTGTTTTGCGGGCTGCTTTAGGGACCACTAACTGCTTAACCTGGCCGTGCTGGTGGTATAAGATGCCATCTTGCAGAATGTACAGCTCTTTATTTGTGTCAGATTCAACAGAGTCCTTTTCCTTGGCCCTCAGCAACATGGCAGACAAAGTTGGATCAGCCTGCTGCATTTGTCTGATGTTCGTAGGTACTGAAAAACCTAAAGGCATATCTGGAGCAGCCTGAACTGATGTCTTTCTAACAGTGTGTTGAAATTTTTCACGTCTTCTTTGACTGCGTGGCTTCCAAGACTTTCCGGGATCTGTCTCTAGTTCAGCCTCAAAGAAGGGTAAAGCACTGAGGGTTGCATAATGCTCGTCCTGATTTTTAGTTTGAGCCCTTGTTATAACAACATTGCACTCATGTACTTCCCTCAACAGATCATAGATGACTGGCAGATCCTCCCCAAGAACTACAGGATAGGGCAGCTTATCAGCTACACCAACCTTTAACAGATAGGGTGTCCCCTGCACTACAATAAACAGATCAGCAGTAGGGTATGGTCTTTCATCACCATGTATACAGCAAACTGATATGGTTTCAGAGGGGCATGTGTAATCGTTTGACACATATTTCCTGTGTACCAGAGTCTGTGTGCTGCCAGTATCTATTAAAGCATTAATTTCTTGTCCATTAATCTTAACTGTGGTGATTTTATTTGACTGCTTTCTCTCAGATTTAATATCC
Organism: Aulonocara sp. 'chitande type north' Nkhata Bay; assembly: GCF_057382095.1. Lineage (NCBI taxonomy): Eukaryota > Metazoa > Chordata > Actinopteri > Cichliformes > Cichlidae > Aulonocara > Aulonocara sp. 'chitande type north' Nkhata Bay. Next base: position 69,895,090 of record NC_141346.1, read on the forward strand.
ACATTCTGATGAGGCACGAAACACATCTGAGATAATTTTCTTTGATTATTAGGACACATGGGCTTAGTGTGACCTTCCTGTCCACAAAGGTAGCACACTGGTGGCCTTTTACCTGGCTTCGAGCTATTCAGGGGCTGCTTTTCCCTTGTAAAGGGCTTACCCACACCCGTCGCTGACCTCTGAGGATGCTGAGGGGGTTGCAACCGACGTGAATCTCTGGCAGCCTTCCATGCACTGTTGCTCCATGGCTGACTCTTACTTCGGGCAGCTACAAACACATCAGCCAGGGTGGCAGCCTCTGCAGCAGACTTTGGATTATGCTCCTTAATCCAGACCTGAAGCTCAGGACACAGCATTCTTAAAAACTGCTCCAAGATAATAATTTCACCAACTTCTTTTACAGTTCTGTTTTTCGGCTGAATCCATTTTTCATAAAGTTCTTTCAGTCTTGCATACAGTTCCTTGGGACTCTCATCAAAAACTTCAAGACAGCGAAATCTTTGCCTGTATGTTTCTGGGTTTATATCATATTTTTGCAAAATGGCAGCTTTTACCTTGTCATATTGCAGTGAATCGTCCACATCCATATTAACATAAGCACTTCGAGCCTTACCAGTAAGAAGAGGAATGAGGTGAAAAATCCAGTCTGACTCAGGCCAGCTACAAGCAGCTGCAATTCTCTCAAAAGTGGTCAGAAAATGTTCAACATCATCTTCAACAGCTAGTTTCTCCAGTTTAGGATGATGAATATGCACAGACTGACCTGTTAATATGGAGGCTGAGCCAGAACCCTCATGCTGAGATGTTGCTTGTGTCTGATAATCAGCTGGAGTTTCAACAGACTCTGGATCAGTTGATGTGGGCTCTGGAAGTGGGGTGGTTCTGGCCTGCACTTCCATTTGCAAAAGCCAAAACTGGTGTTGCAAACTCTTAAAACGCTGTTCTTGCAGTACAGCATCCTCTCTCTGTTTTTTATCTCGAACTTCCTGTTGTCCCAAGAAAGCCTGAAGAATCCCAGCAATATCAAGAAGAGTTGGCTCCCTGGTATCCTCTCCTTCAGTGTCTCCAGCCACAACTGAAATTCCTTCTTCCATCTCCTTCTCAATCTCTGGGTGGTGCAAGGCCTCTCTGGCCTCCATTTTATTTCCTCTCTTTGGGCGCACAGCATTCTGCATGGCTCAAAAAGTTTGTCAGGGGAGAAAAAGGGGCAGAAAAATGCAAAAAAAAAAAAAAATCCTGTCTCCTCAACTGAAGGATCCCACTTCTGACACCACATGTGATGGACCGAGTTGAAGAACAGGAGGAGCCCAGGAATTATTAGAAAAATATAGTTTCCATTTATTTAACCCCCAAAAATTATATTTACAAGACTAATAAATGTTGAGCTCATAAAAGAGGTCAAAGAAACAAAACTGAACCCAGGCAAAGACTGCAAACTTAACAAACCAAATAACTGCTCAAACATACATAATTGACCTAAACATGAAATGACATACAAGGGTATATATAATGGCTGATCAGACCATTGTGACACATGAGGGGTAACAAACAAAACACAATCATAAATCACAAAAAATGCAGTACAATCTAGTTTGTTAATAAACTAAACACTAAAGAAGAAAATCAAAAACCCCATTAAACCCTAAACTCAAATATTTAATTAAATACAAATACTTTGTTTTTAAAGTAAAGAAAACACACATTCCCCCCCCTTCAGCAGGAAGTGGTGGTGTGGTCCAATTATCTTCCTTTGTATTTAATGGTTTCAAACCCTGGCTACCATCTTTTGTCCAGCAACTCCCAGGGATGATAGCAGGTAAGAAATAAAAAGACAAAGGTTAGTCAGAAAGCAAAGAAATGAAGTAGTATGAATACATAAGTAAACTAAATGTGCGCGCTTACAAATAGAACAAATGTATCCAAACCAATCAATAAAGTTATTGGAAACTAAAATGTAGTGATGGCCAAATGAAGCTTTCTGAAGCACTGAAGCTTGTATTGAAAAATGGTTCATTACTCGAAGCTTTTCAACACAGTCCTCTCTGGTGACATCTGGTGGCCAAAAATACAAAGAGCAGCTTGAATCCACAAAATAAAACCAACTGCTTCATTACGATTGCCTACTCTACACAGTGGAGTTTTGTCTGATATTGGGCCTCCGTTGTGTTGCTTTGAACGTGTATTTTTTTGGTGGTTAAAAAAAAAGTGTTTTATTTGTTTAATAAATAGTTTTGACCAGTAAACTCTCCTTGTTTAAACATGCACCATGGTGTGGTCTTCCTTTGCTTGTGACTTCTTGATGTTAGTAAATACAATAATTGAAAAATACCACGTTACATATAATATATACATATAATAATGTACAACACATTATGGAGTATGCTTCTGCTCTGAGGTCCTGCCTCCATGCACTTATGCAATTAATCGCTAGACAGGTGTATTTATAAATAATATTATATTAGGGAAATTTTCCCAGACATATTTTTGACCTGGGGGTAGAATTGATTGTGAAATGGAAAGGAAAAATGCTTATGAAATTGCAAATTAAAAACATGATGCATTGACGGTAACCCTTTTTCATTTTTATTTAAAAAGAGAATTTGTTCTAATGTGCGATGGCCGAACCTGTTCCTTTTCGTGGAGATCATTTATCCTATCATTTATCCTAAGTGTTAAGGAAAATCCCTTCACATGGCACAGAGGAGGCTGGAGTGCAGAGAAACTGGTAGAGATGCAGTTTTACAGTCTACCTGGGCCCCACCAACTGTCAGCTAAAGAGAATAAATAAATTCAATTGCTGCACATTTGGCAGACTAACATTTTTAGATTAATTAAACAATAAAATATATATTTTTACAACATTACATGTAAAGAGTCAAGTGGAAGTTTTTCTAAAGTTATTTAATGATATTTATATTATGGAAGCAGATTTTTGACATTTTACCTTTTTCCCGTTTTCAGATATAATAAACACGCACAAAACAAAAGCAAACGGCCAGAACACAAAGCTGGAAAACCCACCCGATTGACAAAAATCAACTCAAAATTCTCCCACGCAACAGAACCTCCTCTATTCCTCGCTGGCTCCAAATCTCTCAGTGGAATGATCAGTGGTTTGCTATCTGTCACCATCAAAACACTCCACAAATGCCGTGAATGATTCGCTTCCTTATAAACCATTGAATCAGATACCGAAGCAGTTAGGTTCTAAATGAAGCTTCGGACGTCACTGATCACGTGACTCTGGCCAAACGAATCAAGCTTCGATACAGTGCTTCTGAAGAAGTGTGTTGATTTTTTTGACACACGCACCGGAGCTTCAGCTTCAAGCGGGCCATCACTACTAAAATGTATTACTATGTTCAAATGAAGAATGAAAATACAAAAGTTACCGACTTTAGAGTGTGGCCACGGGTTTGGCCATCACAGCCAAAAAGAAACAAGCCCTTCAGGCAGACGCTGCCAAATGTGTGAAAATTACTGAATTGTTTGGTGGTAGCTATGGCACAGCTTCCATAGATTTAGCAAGATCAGCAAGTGGTGGAGGCCAGCAGGTGGATGAAGGAAAGGGGAGGCAAGAGGAGGAGAGACCCGAGGCGGCCGCTGGTCATAGTGGCAGAGGAACTGAACTTCAGGTAAGAAGTTATGACCTGCTGTCTATCTGTGTCAGATATAAACTAATTTTAGTTGTAGCTTGTTTTCGTTGTGGTGACTTTATACAGTCGCTTAGAATAACTCGTACAGCGTAACTAGCATGACGGAGTTTATATACTGCTGGGCGGGTGCTATGAAGTTACTGATAGTAAATTTTATTTTATGCTTAAGGTTAGTTTCTCAAACTTCTCAAAATCTTAACAAATTGTGCCAATCCTTACATGTTGCACCAGCTGATTTATCATCAAAGGTGGAGAAGTCTGTGACAGAGGAGACAGAAGAGCAAGAGAGAGAGATGGAAGAGCAAGAGAGAGAGATGGAAGAGCAAGAGAGAGAGATGGAAGAGCAGGAGAGAGAGATGGAAGAGCAAGAGAGAGAGATGGAAGAGCAAGAGAGAGAGATGGAAGAGCAAGAGAGAGAGGTGGAAGAGCAGGAGAGAGAGATGGAAGAGCAAGAGAGAGAGATGGAAGAGCAAGAGAGAGAGGTGGAAGAGCAGGAGAGAGAGATGGAAGAGCAAGAGAGAGAGATGGAAGAGCAGGAGAGAGAGATGGAAGAGCAAGAGAGAGAGATGGAAGAGCAAGAGAGAGAGATGGAAGAGCAAGAGAGAGAGGTGGAAGAGCAGGAGAGAGAGATGGAAGAGCAAGAGAGAGAGATGGAAGAGCAGGAGAGAGAGATGGAAGAGCAAGAGAGAGAGGTGGAAGAGCAGGAGAGAGAGATGGAAGAGCGAGAGAGAGAGATGGAAAAGCGAGAGAGAGAGATGGAAGAGCGAGAGAGAGATGGAAGAGCAAGAGAGAGATGGAAGAGCAAGAGAGAGAGAGATGGAGCAAGAGAGAGAGATGGAAGAGCAGGAGAGAGAGATGGAAGAGCAGGAGAGAGAGATGGAAGAGCAAGAGAGAGATGGAGCAAGAGAGAGATGGAGCAAGAGAGAGAGATGGAGGAGCAAGAGAGAGAGATGGAAGAGCAAGAGAGAGAGATGGAAGAGCAAGAGAGAGAGATGGAGCAGGAGAGAGAGATGGAAGAGCAAGAGAGAGAGATGGAAGAGCAAGAGAGAGAGATGGAGCAGGAGAGAGAGATGGAAGAGCAAGAGAGAGAGATGGAAGAGCAAGAGAGAGAGATGGAAGAGCAAGAGAGAGAGATAGAAGAGCAAGAGAGAGAGATGGAGCAAGAGAGAGAGAGATGGAAGAGCAAGAGAGAGAGAGCCAGGGCATCGATTACTTTGCTCGCCCTGAACCTGCCATATTACAGGCCTTCTTAGATTACCACCCACAGCAGAACAGTAGCAGTGCAGTTGTGATGAGGGTGTTCAGCTGTAAAGATGGCACCAACAGGAAGTGGCTTACTTATTGCAAAGAACGCCATTTATTGTTCTGCTTTGTGTGTCTGGCATTTGCAAGGCTGACTGACACCAGCACATTTATAACAGGCATGAGTGACTGGCGACATATACACCTGCGCACAGAGGAGCATGAAAAGAGCAATACACACCAGACCTGTGCTGAAGCTTTTTTCTTAAGGTGCTCAAAAGGCAACATCAGGAGCTTGTTTGCTGGCAGTCAGTTGTCAGCTCACAGAGCACAAGTGAAAAAGAGACGGCAAGTTTTAGAGCGTATAGTGGATGTGATCAAAGTACTTGGGAAGAGGGGACTCAGCTATAGGCATGTGGAGAATGAGGCTGCATACACTTTAGGTGATAACACCATCGATCATGGTAACTTTCTGGAACTGATTGTGTTATTAGGCAAGTATGATATGTGCCTTGGAGAATATTTGAATGACTGCATTGAAAAAAGCAAGAAGTTGCATTAGTGGATCAAGAGGTAGAGGATCTCTCATCACCCTACTCTCCAAAACAACTGTCAACTCAGTGATTGATCCACTTGGCCATCTCCTTCAAGAGAGCATCGCCAGTGATGTCCAGAAAGCTGGGATGTTTTCTGTTCAGCTAGACACAACCCAAGACATCACAGGTTATGATCAGTGTTCATTAATCATCAGGTATGTTACTGAGTCTGTGCAGGAGAGGCTTGTCTCCATAGTGAGGTGCGAAGCATCCACGGGGCAGTACTTTGTAAACTTGCTTTCCGGAGTTTTAGAGCATCTGAATCTTTCAGCACTTATGACTGCCCAGTCTCCAACTCATGTGCATGTGTGGTGCTATGCACACATACTTAATCTTGTGATTGCTGACATAACACAAAGTGTCATTGAAAGTGGATCACTCTTTAATTTACTTAATGACATAGCTGTGTTCATCAAGGAGTCCTATCACAGGGTTAATCTGTGGGAGAAACAAACCGAAAACACAAGACACAGACGCCTCAGTCCAATAGGTGAGACACGGTGGTGGGCCAAGCATGATGCCCTCCAGAAAATCTTTGGACATTTTGGAAAACCAGATGATGGCCTCTTCGTTGATGTAGTGCTGACGATGGAAGCCATTGAAAAGAGGGAAAAAGAAAAGCCAGCTGTTTGTGCCAAAGCACGAGGCTTTAAAGAGTGTCTCTTGAAGCATGAAACTGTGTTAACAGCACAGATATTTCTTAGAGTGTTTGAGCAAACAACTCCTCTGTCAAAGTACCTCCAGTCAAAGGGGATGGACATTCTCTCTGCCCATCATATGGTGACTGCCACACAAGATGGCCTCAAAAGTATTGCCAGGGACTTTCCAACTGTGAAGACAGCTGCAGACACATTTGTGAAACAGACAAATCAAAAACTAGAGGAGAGGGAGAACAACACAGACATGGAAGTGGAGGCTGAACTACCTAAAAAGAGAGCCAAAAGGAGAAAAGGCATGGCCGGAGAGATGCCTGAAGATGAGTTGCAAATCAATGCTGAGAAATCATATGAGGTGAAAGTGCACAACATCATCCTGGACACAGTTATTGAAGCAATCCACAGACGATTTGTCATACATGGCCCTCTTCTTACCGATTTGGCATGGTTGGACCCCAGGAAGTTTAGCCAGGTCAGAACAGTTTCTCTTCCAAGTAATGCATTTCAGAACCTCAGCGCCTGTCTACTTAAATTTGACAGCAGGGCTACAGTTAATAACCTTCAGTCAGAACTGAAACGTTTTGCTGAACAGTGGGAAAGGCTTAAGACATCACATGTAGATGAGTACACGACCAGAACAGCAAAGGACAGATCTGAAGAATGGGACGAAGAAAGTGAAATTGTGACCGAAAGCTGTGGTTCTTGCAAAAATTGCCCACTGTGCTGCTATCAAATACTCAGGCGGTTCAACATGCTGTCTGATGCCTATCGTCTCCTTGGGCTGGCATACAAGTACCTGCTGACCCTCTCCCTCACTCAGGTTGCCTGTGAAAGAACATTCTCTACACTCAAGTTCATTAAAAGCAGACTCCGAAGCAGCCTGTCTGCAAACAAGCTGGAGATGTTTATGCTGATGGCCACTGAAAAGGACATTCTCATGTCATTGGACTCTGACATGGTCATTGACAGGGTAGCTGAGAAGAGTGACCTGCTGAGAAAGCTCCTTTTGTAACCTGGTGAGGTGAAATAAAAATGAGCAAAACATTCCTAATTATCTATTGTTAATATTAAATTCAGCTTTATTGTTATTGCCTAAATGAATACGTTTAGTATCTACCTTCACTTCAAACAAGTCAAGTGATTGGTAAATGCTTAGAATTTGTCCATCTTAATAGATAGAATAAATATGAGATTGGAGTATTAGGCATTTATAAACATATATTTTTACAGTCTTAATCTGTCATTGTTTCATTTCAGATGCTGTCAGTCATTTTAGGAGGACTGAAGTGTGTTCATTTTAAGTAAGTACTATATGGAATATGATTCAACCATTTTTCTAGAGTAAGCATACCAGTACTGTCATCGTCTGAAAAAATCTATTAAGTACAATTCTTTCTCAACCTTCACTGTCTGTCCTTTCACTTCATAAAGGTTTCCATGTCTTAAGATATGTTCAGTGTTGCTGCTGTGGAAGTGTTGTAGGTGACCTTTTATTGATGAGTGAATAGTCTTTGGTGATACAATTCAATCATAATCTGTCCTTTATAGATTTTAATATTCATCTAATCTTTATTCCTTTCTGTCCTGTTTGTCAGGGTCTGATCATACATTGTTTGTTTAAGAGGTTCGAGACCGTTCAACTTTTTAAGTTCATCAACGTAAGTACTAGTGTATATGATTTCTCTAATTCCTTTCTGGAATAAAGATGCCAGTACTGTGATCATCTGAGCAAGTCCATCAATTGCCATTCACAGTTCTTTGTCCTTTCACTTGTGTCCTGTTTTTCAGGGTCCCATATAATTTCTTCAGAAGTAAGTACTGTATATGATGCCAGTATTTTCCCATATTTTCTAGATACTGTATTAGTACTGTGTGTAAAATGCCATCAAAAACTCAATTAAGTGTTATTCTTATTCTTCTTTCTCACCTTTCTTTCTCTGTCTCCTTTCATATTTAAAGGTTGCTGTGTTAACAAAATATATTGTGCTACCATGCTGTTTTCTATTGTTTTGGTAAATAAATACTTTATGAAAATATCCCTAAATCTGTCATTTATTAATTTTAATATTAATTAATGATCATGTCTCACCTCTAGTGTTCTTGGTCTTAATTTAAGGTTTCTACCATGTGTTGTAGATAGTTCAGGAGGTTAACTTTACCAAGCAGTCTTTTTGTTTCCGCTATGTACTGTTTAAAATCCCGAATAGGGAGAATGGTGTAGGTTTAACTTTATTAGATTGATACATATATACCAACAAGGCAGTGTACATCAAAGCAGTTGTTTTCATGCAAAGGCTTTATGGTTTTTCCTATAGCGATTGACAGACCACGTGACTTTGCGCATTGCATGCCGGGAACTCGTGGCAAAACAATCCAAGTACCGCATCAAATACAAGCATTTGCAATTGCAGCACCGCAAAACGTTCATTCTCCGGTTCCAATACCTTCTTGTTTTTTCTGTGCCGCACAAAAAAGGTATGTACAAAACGACGGAGAACAATGCCGGTCCGTACAAAGACAGACTCGACGAAAAGACAAAGAAAAGATACGAGGAAAAATCAAAGGAGTGAAAGGGTCAGACCCTTACGAGCACACAGAGGGACAAAAGATGTTAGCGTGCTGCCCAACTTTCACCACGCTCAGATTTATAATTATACGGTTCTTGGAGTGAGTCCATACACTCATGAAGTTTAGTAACTTCAGGTCACTGCAACAAGCCCAGGTACAGTTTACTGACGGATGGGTACAGGACCTTGAAATGCACCGAAAGACCATCGTACGAACAAAGGTAAGTTTACCTTTGTTCGTCTCACAAATCGTCGTCATAAATACACATTCGTTAACCGTGTATTAATATAACCTTTGAGCTCAACGGTAATTAATTAGTAGTGGAAAAATAATTGTAATATTTGAGCCATTTCTGCTGTCCAACTACTTCTTACAAAACACATTTTTAATGTTAATTAGATTTTTTTTTACGGCGTAAATAAAGGTTATAGAAAAGTCACTGCCAAAGACTGATTGCGGCTTCTACCTTGTTACACTAATGTTGTTTGTAGCTCAGTATGACTTTATGTCATCCATGAGGGATGCATTTGACATATGTTTCACATATTATAGCCCAACAAGTTACTTATAGCAATTTAAATACGAGCAATCAGTTTCTTTGCAAATACCGGAAATCAGTTTTTGGCAGACAATCACTTTTTGGCACAACACCGGCTATTGCAGTTAATAATACAGCAGCTTCTTGCCATTTTTTGTGTTTCTTTTTATCGCTGTGTAACTGAGTTCAATTGAAAGCCTGCATGCGCTAGTACCGCTTGACAAAAGTTCCCAGAATCCTTTGCGGTTTTATCCATGAATGACGTCACATTTTTGGTGGGCCGGTCTCCAGTCAAAATGCCCGGGCCGATTTTTTGTCCCAGTCCAGCCCTGCCTGCCCTCCAGCACTATCCACAGCAACCCCTCAACAGCAACATTGTACCCATCAGGTAAAGCATCGGCTACGTTTGATTTGCCTTGTTGCCCATATTAGACTCTTGATGAAAGTGTGTTGTTGTTATTCAGCCTGGTTCAATGTGCCCCTTTTTAACTTTGAGCACCCGCCCCTTTAAACCTCTCTGCACGGCCCTGCCTAACAGACCTACACCTTAGTTCACAGATTCACTTTGTCTAAGGTTGATTTCTGGGATTTCACACAACCCAGGATTCAGATCGTGAATCCATGATGGGCTTGGATTTACATCATTATAAATGAAATGTGCTCTACTTGGAAGCAGCCGGCCCCGCCCCTTTTGACGGGTTGTGTGAGACTTTAAATCATCAAACTGTAAATTATAAAGTTTAAATTGTTATTGATCCTTTACCCCGAGTCCTAAAGTGTAGATTTATTTTCTTACTCTTCTTATATTTATTGTTTGTTTACTTGCACCGCTGTAACTGCAGCCTCGTCGTCTCGTCTCTCTATATGCTGGACTGTCTGTAGCGGAGATGACAATAAAGTTTACTTTGACTTCAGCAGCGCGCAGGCGCACCGAGGGCTCTCGCGCTCACTTTATAGAATTTAGAAAAAACATGGGTGCAGATTATAAGTCTGTATCATAATATCTGTTTGTTGTTTTTATTTTGTTTTGCGAGTTGGTTATTAGATGCCGCTCCAGCCAGCCAGAGACTCCCCGCCGCCCCGCCCTCTCCTCCCTGTGCCGCCAGCAGCAGGCGCACCTCGCAAACGGAGGGCGCCCTTACTCCCAGCAAATGGCTGATAGAAAACCGATCGGTGCCTACGAATTTCCCAATATGCGCTGGCATGACGTCGGGGAAGCATGGGTACGACCGATTCTTTTCTTTTTTTCTTGCCAATGCCCGTGATGCCCCCCCCACCACGATGCATTCTATTGGTTTGCACACTTACACACACCCAGCTGTGGTTTCCTGTTTTGCTGGACTCTGGAGAGCCCCGCCTTTAACGCTCTTCTCTCACAGAGAGCAACAGAAAACTTGGAAAAACTCCAGATTGACTGAACTCAGTTCAAAGTTACCTTGACACCTTTAGATGTGAGACGTAGTGATGGTCCGCTTGAAGCTGACGCTCCGGTGCGTGTGTCAGAAAGATCAACGCGCTGCTTCAGAAGCACCGTGTCGAGGCTTGATTCGTTTGGCCAGAGTCACGTGATCAGTGACGTCTGACGCTTCGTTTAGAACGTACCTTTTTTTAAATCGAACTTTATTGAAACACAATGAGTATACAACATACAAACAGATGAAGTTTACAAAAGAACAGAACATGAACATACAGAACCAGGAGTAAAAAAATTATGATATGAGTAGGCGAAAAAAATCTACATATAAATATTGTTCTGAGAGGCTTTTTGTTGGTTGAGTCTGAAATTGATTGTATGTACAATTCATATCCTTATAAAAAGGCAGAAATATGGTGTTTTATTAATAAACTTACATTTATGGATATAAAATAGCTAAAAGTATTAACAAATATTTTATAAAAAAACATTTATCATTCTTCCTGGGGAACTTAAAGAAACAGAATAAAACATTTTCCATCGTAAAGAAAACTCCCTTAAAATATGGACAATAACAAAACTGCTAAATTCTTCCAGAATCTCTGTGTAGAGGAACCAAAAGAGATGTGCCACAGTTTCTGGATGATCCCCACAGAAAGTTCAATTAGTATTTATGTCTCTTTTAAATGTCACCATATAGTGACTGGCTGGGTAACATTTATGAAGAATTTTATATGAGATTTCCTTCACCTTGTTCACAATTAGATATTTATGGGATCATCCAGACTGTCTTCCAGGTGATATCTGGAACATGTCGGTTCCAGTAAGATATTCTATATATGGGAGAGACATGATATCTTCTTGGAATAAACTACGTATTCTCTTATTGCTGTTACCAAGTTCCTGTGAAAAGCAGATTTTTCCCACTGCTGACTCAGCTGGATCAGGGAGAGTGACTGAGGCAGATATTGAGCTGTCAGTGTTTTTATATAACATTAAAGTCCCTGAGGGTATGGCACCAAGCACCATTGAGAATTCCCCAACACTGACGGGAAAATTATATAGTGTAAGGAATTCATTGTAAGTAAGTAGTACTCCCTCGTTAAATTTTAAAACTTAGTAGCGGCCGCCATTGTTGGCAGCTGAAATTTGGCTGGGCCGCGCTATGAATTCTGGGATATGGTGGGCCACGAAGGACACACCCGACCCATCCTTCAAACTCGGGGGAATGAAGGACGCATTTGAAGGAGTCGAGGAATCGGGACAGCCTTCGTCGCCTGGCTGTGACGTCATCGGCCTTCAAATGCGGCCTCCGGAGGATGCAGCCGACGTTTTGGGACACAGCTTGTGTGTCTTTGTTGGTCATGTGACCTCCCAGGGACTACACATGGAAACGAGCAGTTTAGCTCAAATCTGGCAGGTTTCCATCGTCTGTTTTTGTCCTGATGTCCATGAACATGAACACTGTCCCTGTCAAACACGTCCAGATAATCTGATCCAGTGTTGTTCTTCTTCTGTGGTGTTTGTGATGGAGCAGCAGCTGCTGATCCTGATGTCCTCCACCAAGGGGGCAGCAAATTCAGCTGACTGTCATCATTTATTAAAAAGATGTAACAATGTGACATAATGCAATATAATAGTGTCAGTTACACATTGTGGGTTGCACTGTGGCCAGAATGGACATTACCTCCTGCCTAATGGAAGCTGTCAGCCATCCTGCAACCATGAATTAGATAAGCAGAAGTGAAGGGATTGTTAACAACAATTTAATAATAAAATGTAATGTGATAGTTGCACTTTATTAGCTCCCCACAATCGTATGAATAATAACCATGAATGCACTGCATGCTCATAGCAAGTTCTTTAGGTTTAAAGTGAGATCCTGCTTTAAAGGGCGCTTCATCTGCTGGGAATGACATGTTTCTTCTAGTATGTAAGGCTCAGCCCATCTTACTGGGACTTACTTTTGTAGATCCACATGCTCTAAACCTGGTGCTCCATGATTGGTGCAGAAGCTTTAAGCTACTATTAACAAATAATGACCATGGACTTAGTTGTTACTACAATAACTTATCATTGAGCAACTTTTAATTTTACTTGTAAAACTATGCAAGTAGAATTGAATGGGGCACAGTGAGCTGAGCACAGGCCCACTCTGTGACACTCAGAGGTTTGTGGATATCGTACTGAGAGTATTGGACACAGTGCAGCCAGCTTGCAGCCACTTTCCCACCACTTTAGCACAATGTTTACATGAGACTCAGCCACACTAATGTTCCTGGGCAGACATGTGGTGCAGCATGGCTGATGGCACTGTACCTGCAGCTGTCATGGACAAGAACCACTCAATACCTCACCCAAGCCAAGCCTGTGCTGATGTTGTGATCTGAGACCGAGACACTAACCCAGGATCATGATATGATGTTGTGAGAGTTTCACTAAGAATTAGCTCTGATTACAAGATTTCAATCTATCGTAACTCTAATTTGTATTTACTTCAGTTTGTTCATCTTGGAGCTGTGTGCAGCTGAGGACAGTCTTATTATTACCAGGTGAGGATATGTAACAGCCACAGTCTGTAGAGATGATGTCACCATGGAGTGGTGATGTCACTGGAGCTGCCAATATGTGCTCCAGCCAAAGCTACACCAGAGGGTTGTGCTGTGTAACAGGTTGGTGCAGGTGGTGTTATCTACATTTGAACATTAGGCAACAGTCTCATGAAGACACTTTCTATTGTTCACTAAAGACCAACAATAACAGAGACAAAGGGAGAGCAGCAGAACTAGTGCTAACAATTAGCACTGCTAGCCTGCCCACCAACACCAGCTAATGTTCTAAAAACGATGATCAATGATTTTGCTGTAACGGCTCCAGCTGTCTGTGTCAGGGACACGTTGGAGATGAAGTGAGTGATCCAGTGACAAAGGTTTGGAAAGCTGCAGTCAGCTGAGACTAAAGGAGTCACCTGACCGAGAGACCAAATGTTTCACTGAGAACGTCCAGATGAACAGAATCAACCTTTGGGATAATCTGTTCCACACATCCATGTTTCACTTACTGCATTATATTTCCTCATTGCTGTGCACACAGGCCTGTGGCTTATAACCAACTCCAAGTTCAGACTCAGAGGCTGCTGAAGCTGTTTTCTGGAACAGAGACGTGTTGGATATAAAACCAACTCTTCTTTATGTGTCAGCACTGAGGAAAGGAGCAGCTTCGTTTCTAAGTGTATGAAGGACTGTAGCAGTGTGTGTGTGAGCTTTATTTCACAGACAGAACCATGTCAAAAACACAACTTCAGGTAAAAACAATACAAAATCAAAGAGTCTGATCAGAAGGATTAAACAGAGGAGTGTGGGACTGTTTTTAACAGACAGCAGGTTAAGCCAGGCTGGAGGAGTAAACTGAGCCTCGGTGTGAGCAGCAGTGTGTTTGACAGGAAGCTGAGATAAACAGTCTGGAGCCCATTTAGTGCTTCATATGAAAGTGTGAGGATTTGAAAGCAAATCTAAAATCAAGCAGGAGTCAGTGTGAGAATGATTTGTGCTTTTCCTCAGTCAGATGCTGGGAGTTTCAGTTCATCCATGTTCAGCGTGCTGTGCTTTGTGTAACAGGAGAATATGACAGTATAAATCAAGTCTTCATGTCACTGAAAGCCTCCACAGTCTGCTATGGAGGTGCATCAGTTTGGATTTACAAGAAGAACATTTCTTAAACCTGCCACAAGATGGCGCTCCAACAGAAGGGATGTCCACAGTGTAACACAGACACACACATACTGTGTGAATGTGTGAGTGAATGGGCTTTCAACACAAGGCTTCTGCTGCTACCTTTAATTACATAATTAGCTAACAAGAACAAACTGTTAATTACCACCAAAGAACGGCTCCAGATTTTAGCTGCTGACCATTTTGTGAAACGTTGATTACATCAGCTTATTGTTGATTTTTCAACCTTAATATCAGCTGCTTTAAAGGAGCCTCGTTCTCTCGCAGTAACACTTTTCTTCACTAGATGCAGTGCAGGCACAGTCTGTGTTTCTAAACTACACACTAATGTTCATTGTTGTGCAGCTAAATCCTCCCTCTGGATGGGAAGAATCCCTGTCAGGCTTCAAACACCTGGCTTGGTGTTCTGGAGCTAATGTGTCACCTGTGAGGACTCTGAGATGAACACACAGCAGACACTTCAGTTCTCCGTCTGTGTGTCCTCAGTTTCCCAGCATGCCTTGGCTGTGGTGGTGGAGGTGAATGAGGGGGAACATGCTGCTCTGTCAGCACTCAGGTTTCATACCTGGTGATCTCAGAGGACAAAGCGGCGTTACAGCAGCGCACGTTGATGAGACCTGATGCTCTGAACAGTTCAGACTTCAGCCTCACTCTGAGAAAACAAACGACTGACTGTCAGCAACAACTACACCTGCTCCATCAGTGACGGAGAGAAGAACTGAGACTGAGAGACATACAGCTGCAGGTCAAAGGTCAGAAACGCCCGCTCTTTGTACGGGTCAGGAGTTAGTACTGCAGAGGTCAGAGGTCAGCTTGCTGACAAACCATTTGAAACAGTTTGGAGCTAAAAGCACAACAGCAGAGGAAAGAAGAGACACTGCAGAGATGATGCAAAATATTGTGTTTTGTTCTCAGCTGTCAAAAAGTGTAACACACGTGTTCCAGCACAGCCTTTGTGTACTTTCACTTCTCCATACTGTCCATTGGAAATCCTGTTTGTTACTTTTTGATTTCAGTCCATGTGTCCAAAGCAAACTTCTGTCCCACACTTTCTCTGCTGACTCTTCACCGATGCTCAGATGATCTCAGATGATTTCACCAGAACTCATCAAAATTCGGGCTCCACAGAAACCCAGACGTCACTAAACAAGCGTAACAAGCAAAGTGAAAACTGGTCGTTCAGCTTTATTGACCAAAGATAAGCTCACATGTCACCTCATGACACAGACACTTATTTCCACAGCATGCACGAGGACTGACAATAAGTGTCTATAAAGCCACTTCTATCTGACACACCTGTGCTTCTGTCATGGTTGCTCTCCTCTCACTCTGTCATTTATCCACAGTCTGCCTCCCTCTGCTCCGTCAGCTGACGTCCTCTCTACACCACCTGCTGTGTTTTATCCTGCAAAAACACATTTAAGAAGCGTTGCACCGAGTAACGGGAGTAACTGCTATAAAATCCATTTAAAGGAGGTGGTGCTGAGTGCTGTGACTGGGGTCCCACCACTGACATCACGGGTGGAGGACATGTTGGAAAACTGCTACAAAGTGCTGTGCAGCCAGCAGAGCTTACAGTCTGTCCTGTGTGTCATACAGGCTCTCACACTTAGTGTTTCTGTGACACATTGAAGAGAAGTTTGTGTTGTTCACAGTTGTGCTTGTACTGAGTGACAGCTGACATGACCTAACAGGAATAATGTGTCTGTGCTGAATGAGATGTAACACACAATGAAGTCTTGATGCATCTCAATCATCCAGGAAAGTGAGTCTGTTGCTTCTGTTCATCTGGACGCAGCGTTTTGTGGGAGAAACGTGTCGTCATCATCAGGTGACGTCTTCAGTCTCAGCTGCAGGTTTCAGTCTTACAAACAGGACATTTGCATAAAGACTGAAAGCAGCTGCAGGAACGATGGGCTGGGAGCTCCGTTCCTTCATCTTAATTATGCAGATTCTCAGGACCATTGATCAACAACCACTGATCCATGTCCATGAGTCCCATTCACAGAGATGTGGGAATGGCTGCAGTCACAGCATGTAAGATGGAAATAAATGAGAAGTATTTAGCTGAAGTGGATTTGATTTATGTTACTTCTTTTTTAACTTGTAGTTCTACATTGGAAGATTATTGTGATATTGAAATATAAAAATACATTTATATTCTATTATTTTCTCAAAATAAGCGTCACACTCGTGGAAGCCGGTGTAGCCGCCGAAACGCCTGCATTTATGGAGACTTTCAGCCCCAGGTAGGCCAGTTATGGATCTTCGGATCTACATTATGTCAGCAGCTGTTCTCCACCGTGAACTGTGTTCAAACAAACACGCTCACGCCTCACAGACGACAGCTTACAGTCTGAAGAGATAAAGTGACTTCGTACAGCCCCGACCTGCAGACGCTGTGCGCAGAGGTTCAGGAGCAGAAGTCCCGTTGTAAACATATCACGGCAGACCCGACGATGTTTGCATGAACGCGCTTTTCAGCATCTCTTTATTGACCACTTTACACACACGGTTGCTGTGCGCACACAGCCGGCTGTAGCTTTGCAGCTCACAGCCCGACACACACCAACAACAGCAGAGAGAGCACAGACGTTAAGGCGTGATTGCGGGTGCCGCTCAGGTGCGTCCGCCTCCCCTGCAGCGGCGCTCCAGACCACGCCCACCACACGCAGTAACCAGGTAAAATACATACTTAGGCAGAATTTTGCAAATATCTATTTTTCATTTTGTAGCAGCATAGAGCTTTTTTCCAATTATTTTTTAAAAGTCAGGTCAAGGCTCCAAAAGCCCAAAGGCGATATAACAGTTTGTGTTTGCTACATGGATCATTGTAGTTCAGCTTTCCTTTGTTATATTTCTTTAAGAGCTCAAAATGTGTTCATTACATAAATCAAATGTAATTTTCTCTGTAGCACTTCATGGATTTCATAAGCAACACACTGTAGTTGTTCACACAAAGCATAAAGGTAAAAACAATATACACAGTGTTATCTTCATTTTAGATGTCACAAAGTATTTGCGGCTCCCAGTGTTTTCCCGAACCCTGACCCTTTGCATGGAAACCGGGTCCAAAAGGCTCTTTGGGTGTTAAAGGTTGCTGACCCCTGCACTAGGCCCAACTGACACATATATTTGATTCCAAATACAAAAAATAATGTGTAACCTGCTGGAAGAATGTAGGAGGTTGAGACAGGATCTCAACACTTGGTGTCTGCAACAAAAGACAACAATATGTGGGGCGATCGTGGCTCAAGAGTTGGCAGCTCGTCTTGTAATCAGAAGGTTGCCGGTTCGAGCCCCGGCTTGGACAGTCTCGGTCGTTGTGTCCTTGGGCAAAAAAGCACTTTGGGGTCCTTAGGGACGAGTAAAGCGCTCTACAAATACAGGCCATGTAATGGCAGAAACATTCTCTAGTGTAAATCCTGACTAGTTCATTAACTACAGATCAGTTTCAGTGAACATTATTCACAGAGGGATCTGAGTTCCTTATACCAGACTCTACAGAAACTGTAACACTGTACAGCTCTGCGACTCAACAATATGACAACAATGTAACACACACTAGAATCATCAAATAAAGCCCCACTAACCACTAGAACTAGAACTAACTAACTAGCACTGGACACTTGCATATTAGAGATTTCTACCACCATAGGAGGCGAGATATCATCCTTGAACCAGAGCATCCAGCCCTCAATTTCGGACATAAAAAGCGACGTGGCCAGGCATGATAACACTTTGACTGAACTGCAGGACTGTGCCTCGAACCACTCTGACACCATCGCCACTCTCCAGGCCACTGTGGAGCGTTTGTCTGCGGAGGTAAAGAAGTTAGATGAGAGATGTGGAGCTCTTGAGGCACTCCAGGAGGAATCATTTAAGAACTGCAGGAATACCAGAAGGCACAGAGGGACCCAAGATGACTGAGTTGGTTCACACCTGTTGGCGGAGGCGCTATCTCTCGAGGAGAAGCCACTCATCGATCGAGCACATCGAGTGAATCGCCAGCGTCCCAAACAAAGTCATCTTCCTCGGCCCATCATCTTGAGATTGCACTACTACCACATTGGTGAGGAAATTCTGCTGAAAGCTGCAGAGAACAAGAACCTGATGTATAAGGGTTTTTAAAATAAACATCCTCCCAGATTTCCCTCCCTCTGTTGGAAACGCAGAGCCGCATTTGCAAATATGAGAGGAAGACTACGTGGGATGACCGGCGTCAGGTACAGACTGCTATACCCTGCAAAGCTGTTAGTGAGCCATGGTGATGTGAGGAAAAGCTTTACCGATCCCAAAGAGACCGTAAACTACGCGGAGAAGCACCTCTCCCACCCACCTTCAAATGTATTAAAAGCAAGGATATATCTATATGTCTAACGCTGACACAGCACTGTGTTTCTTCTTTTCCCTTTATATTCCATGTAAAGGTGAATATGGAGCGTTTATGGAGCTCGTTTATTGACCAGCTGTCAGTTAGAAGGTAAGAGTTACTAGGTTAACAGAGGTTAGCAGTAACAGTACGGGGAAGTATATTGTGTTGTTCTTTTGTTGTTTTTTATTTTATCCTACTTTACTTTGTTATTTTGATTTTACCTGTTGTGAGTGCTTCCCGTAATTCTCCTTTTTCTTGCGCCGCTGCGGCCAGAGTTCACAACATTACATATTTTTGTATCTATAAAAAGGAAGCTGACACTCTCCAGACTTTATCAAAGGTGTGAGCGTCACAGCAGAGGCCTTTGTGTCAACGTAGCTGAAGACAAAACACAGAAACACATGAAGGAGATTTTCCTGGCCTGGATTTTATACAAATATTCTGCAGTACATCAAAAATGAAAGAAAACCATTAGTCAACATATGAACATCACCTCTGAAGTTACAGAGCTTTGATTGGAGACACAGCTGAGCGTTTTGCATTTTGCATAATTAATTACATAATTAATTATGTAACCATAATTAAATGGTTACATCATCTTTAAAGTCCCCAGAGATCAGGAAAAGGGCCTGAGGGTGCTGTGTTTGGAGTCTGCTGGTTACAGTGTGCAGGACCTCACAGGCTGCTGCAGCGTTAGCAGAGGGCGGGACATACACAGCTATCATGATCACGTGTGTAAACTCTCGTGGTAGATAGTACGGTCTCATGCTAACCGCTAGCAGCTCAATGTCCTTACAGCATAGCGTCTCTTTGATAGAGAAATGCCCAGAGTTACACCATCTATCGTTCACAAACACAGCCAGACCCCCTCCTCCCTTCTTACCACTCTCCGCTGTTCTGTCATAAGAGGCTCAGCAGCTAAAGCAGCACACCTGGGTCTCCCAGCCTATTAAAAGCAGCCCTTTGCTTCACCTGCTTCACTAAACATTATTATTTTAAGCAGAGTGGTGTGATTTATGTAGGCATTGCTGTGTGACAGGATGACTTTTCTTGCACACCCACCAAATGAGGGCGCACATGCTTCCACGCCCACTGGTGACTGCACACATCCTTTCAAGGAAGCATTTCATTCATCCCTAACAAATGGAACAAAACACTGTGCAGCGTGTTCAGGTTTGAACGTGGCCCTGGCCTCTCTCTGCATCCACCTGGCACATGCAACACACATCCACTCCCTGCTGAGCTGCTTGTATTTGATGTGTTGAAGTTTTGGTAAAGTTTGAATAAATTCCACTTTATTTATAGGAACATTTCATCTGTGGACTCCTGCTTCCCCTCTCCTTGAGCCAGTTTGTGACGGGAACATGACATAAGAAAAGTAATTTATCCCTTTTTGATTCTGTGTATCTGGCGCTCATCCAGTGAGTTCACACTTGGCAGAAACAGACTGAATTTGTCTGGAGAACTTTGGCTTCAGCCAAGTTAGATAAACACACTGTGTCTCTGTCAAAACAGCAGTGTAGTTGTGGCACCCCTGTGAGGGAATGACCACATTAATATTATTTTGTGTAAAACACTCATGTAACGGGACATTTTTCATTGCTATATGTATTTATTTTCAGTTTCTTTAAGAGGATAGAAAATCCATGTAACAGGGATTCATTTTATGTTAGAAAGCAGTGAGGGCGGAACTTTGGTGCTTGCTCCGGGGTTTCGGGGAGCAGTAAGTGGAGCCCACCTTCCGCTGCTTCCTCAGACACGTTCTGGAGGAAAGCAGAGACGCATCGTGTCTTCCTTACTCTGCTCTTCACCTGCTTTTACAGGTCGGTACACGGTGCTCGCACCGAAAATGTTGTTTATTGTCACCATGGTTACCCACGTTAATGTGAATGGGAGAGTTAAGGCGGTCCGCCAAAGTTATTTATATGTAAACACGGGAGAAAACCAGAGGAGTGTCCCGCGCGACCGCACCGCGAGCCCGCTCGTTAGGTGGAGCGCTCGTGAAGCAGAGTCAGTGCGCTCCTATGCTCTGTGCAAACGTGTTGTAATGCTCCAATCAAATCAGTTCTGTGAGATGTGAATGTTAATAGTTCTGTTAAAGTGACTGAGTAGATTAGCTAGTGTAACACAAGCACTCTGAGCAACTCTGTGTAGCTAACAGAGGCATTCATGGGTTGATTCAACAAGCTGTGTTTCATGATGCACTAAATAGTGATTTTGCCAGTAAATTACTGGAGGGAACAAATGTAATGTATTTACCAATGCTGTTATTGAATAGAACTGTTTAGCCAGTAAGACACTGCAGAAGACAATGTGATGTGTTTATTGATATGATAAAAGGATGTAGCTGTTATGGAAAGAAGTGTGAACTTGAGAAACTGAACCAGTTAAAAAGAGTATATTTCACTGATGTTGTGAAATAAGTAAATGTAATTGATGTGAATGAGGAACCAGCTGAACAGTATATTGAAAGCTCATGTTTAGTGTTTTATAGCATTTATTTGTGTGAAATAAATCAGACTCAGACACGTTCTGGAGGAAAGCAGAGACGCATCGTGTCTTCCTTACTCTGCTCTTCACCTGCTTTTACAGGTAACATATTTGTCATCGAGGTCTTCATCCTTGGGACCCGTAACATAGTAACTTCTTCATTGTTATACTTCTATAGTTTTCCCATTTTGTGAGCTGTGGATGTGGAAAGTGTCTCACTGACACATCCACATGAAAACGGCGTTACCTTCGTTCATTTGCACGTCAAATGAACGAGCTGTTTGGACTTTAACGTCACAGCTGATGCTTCGATACTCGAACTCAAGAGTTCAGCTTCCACTCAGAGGTACAAGTACACACAGCAAAGATAAACGTGTACACAAGGTTGAACCCACAAGTGCACAGCTCCAACCAGAGATGGGCAGTAATCCGATTACTTTTTTCAAGAAACGAGTAAAGTGAGGGATTACTATTGCAAAAAAGGTAATTAGATTACTGTTACTTTCCCGTAAGCATGCTGCGTTACTGCGTTACTAAAACCCCAGCTGTGTGCAGATGAACAATGGATAATCTATCGAGTGTGGAGAGAGTGTGAGCGTGCAGCGTTTAAAGCGTGGAAGCACTGACCTTACTTTGAGTTTGACTCTGTAAAAAGTGACAGAAACATTAGCATCCGCTGTTCACTGTGTGGGAAGACAACATGCTCACTCACTATGTGTTAATGGGCATGCTTATTTATAACTTTGATAAAATGTCATAAAAATAATTCCATGCCAGCTCACCATTGGTGATCAGGTAGTTTCTGTTCCAGTTCCAGTCCCATAAATCATGAAGCTTGCTGCCAGAAAAGCTTCAAATCTCCTTTGAAAGCTGTTTGTGGTCTTGATTGTGGGAGCTTCAGTTGTCTGACTCCAGCTGCCACACAGTGCTCACTGATATCATTTGCAAAAACCCCAGTGTGACAATATTTATCAGTGAAGCAGAAATCAGGAAGTGACGACTTTTCTTTGAACATTTGCTAAGGCTAAGCTGTGCTTTCTACCACAGTTGGGAATTTCCTGGTTTACAACAAATTATTGTGTCAACACCGCATAAGATTTCAAACTACAGGAAAATCACTGGAGTTATAAGAGGCAGACAACGACACACACACCACATGCATGCTGTTGCTATTTATTGTGGATTAACCTGTCAAGGGCAAGAACAAAAGAATTCTGCCTCAAATACAGGAAATCATAGCTTTCCTGTATTTCCTCCATTGTTGGCATGCTGGTTAGTGCTGTTGCTCCACAGTAAGAAGGTCCTGGGCTAAATTATCCATGAATGTAAACGGCTGTGTGTTTCTATCTGATAGACTGGTGAGCTGTCCAGGGTGTACCCTGCCTGGTAACCTATCACTTCAGGGTTATTTCCCAGCCCTGCTGCAACCAGGATAGAGATAGGAGGATGGTAGTTGTTGTAGACCCATTCAATTTCAATTGAAGGATTAAAATGTTCCAGGAGCTCAACTTACTCCATCTGAACATGTTTCAATCGTGTTTTATGAACACAACATGCAGCTTTACTGAATATGAAAAGGTTGTGTTGATTTAACTCAGGTGTTTAAGTTTCTGCCAAAGCAAAACCTTTGTGTGCAACCAGTGTCCACTATTGAATCAAGTAAATCCAACATGTTTTTGTCAGTGCAAGAAGGAGTTACGGTGCCTGTATTCCTGCACAATATTGTCCCGGGAGGGAGAAAAACTTTCTGGTGAAGTTTTGGTTGATTTTTGGGTTTTGCTTGACACTAGGTTGATTTTATCAGTGAGGTTTGGATTGTTTTCTTTCTCTAAGAGAGAGAAAGATGGTTTTATGCTTGGACATGTTTGCAATGGGCCCCAGTATTTGTTACTTTATTAGAATTCTATTGGTTGCGTTTGTTTGTGCTTTTGTTACAGTGCACTGAGATAAGAACATCTGAGAGGTGTGATCCACCGCTGGTGATATTTTGGTATTTTGTGAGTTCCCGATTTAACAAATCAGCTCTTTAATCCAGACCTGAGAGGTTGAACTTTAAAGCGCTATAAAATATTCTTACTGGAAACAGTGGCAAAGTGTTTTTCTCCATGTATTTGTATTTTGTATTTATTTGTATTTAAGTATTTATTGTCATTGTCAGAGAACAATGAAATTGCGTTTGGGGCTTCCATACAACCCGTAAATAAAATAATGAAGAAAATAATAAATACCCCTTAAAACCCAAGTGTAAATATTTAACCCAGTGTGACTCCAATGCAATAAGACAATCCTTGTCTTATTGAACATGACAAGTAATGTTCGTAGGAATTCAGACAAAGACCTGAGAAACATGACAAAGTACAACAATGCAACCTATTCAATATTATTGTACTGTGAGATATGATATCAGATATGATAGTTATCTATTTAAGAAAGAGGGGGGGCAGGAGGGGGGGAGAGAATAAAGATATGATGCACCAATGCAGACCAGTTCATTGCTATTAAGAAGTTGGATATGGTTATTGTCCGTGAGAGGGGGGCAGAGAGTTCAGGAGCCTCACAGCCTGTGGATACAGGCTGTTGGCCAGTCTGGATGTTCTGGCCTGTATAGACCTGTACCTTCTCCCTGAGGGCAGCAGATGGAAAAGGTGGCGCGCAGGGTGATGTTGGTCCCGCAGGATACTGTGCACCCTCCTCAGACAGCGAGTGGGGAAGATATTACTGATCTCTGGCAGACTTGTTCCAATAATTCTGCCAGCTTCTTTCACCACCCGCTGGAGTGCTTGCTGATCGGCCTTGGTGCAGCTGGGGAACCACACTAGAAATCCATACATCAGAACGCTGCTGATGGCACAGTTGTAGAAGTTCAACATCAGAGATCTGGGAATGTGTGCGCTCCGCAGTCTCCTCAGGTAGTAGAGGCGCTGTTGGGCCTTCTGTGCAACTGAGGTGATATGGTTGCCCCAGGACAGGTCCTCGGTCACAGTTACCCCCAAGAATTTAAAACTGCTCACCCTCTCCACCGCCTCACTGCCAATGAAGAGAGGCAGATGGTTGTTATGACCCTTCTTCCGGAAATCTACAATGATCTCCTTGGTCTTTTTGGTGTTTAAGACCAAGTTATTGTCGTGGCACCATGACTCTAGTTGTTGCACCTCTGTCCTATAGTTTGTCTCATCGTTGTTGGATATAAGTCCGAGCACTGTAGTGTCATCGGCAAACTTAACAATGAGATTGGACGCGCAGGAGGAAATACAGTCATGGGTGAAGAGAGTGTATAGCAGAGGGCTCAGAACACACCCCTGAGGGGCACCGGTGTTGACCACAAGGGTGGAAGAGGTGTTCTTACCCACTCTGACACTCTGTCTACGGTTAGTGAGGAAGTCCACAATCCAGTTGCACAGAGAGGAGTTAAGTCCCAGTTGGTGGAGTTTGGGACGGAGTTTGTATGGCCGGATGGTATTAAAAGCCGAGCTGTAGTCTACAAAGAGGAGCCCTGCATAGGTGTTCCTGTGTTCCAAGTGCTTCAGTAATGTGTGCAGCACTGTGGCGATCGCATCCTCGGTTGACCGGTTCTCCCTGTATGCAAACTGGTGCGAGTCCAGGGATGGTGGAAAAGCAGCTCTGATGTGTTTAATGACCAGTCTCTCCAGGCATTTGGCGGGAATGGGGGTGAGTGCCACAGGTCTGAAATCGTTCAGACATGTGACATTTGACTGTTTTGGGATGGGAACGATGGTTGCTGCTTTGAAACAGGATGGTACCAGTGAACAGGACAACGAGGTGTTATATATATAGGTGAAGACGTCCGCCAGGTCCGCAGCACAGTCTTTTAGCACCCGGCCCAGCACTCCATCTGGCCCGGCCGCCTTCCTGGTGTTAATGCTCCGGAACACACGCCTCAGCTCATGAGTGCTCAGGACTGGAGCAGGATCGGTTGAGGGGAGAGGGGACAGGACAGGGTCGGTGTTCTCCCTATCAAAACGGGCATAAAAGAGATTTAGATCCTCAGCCAGAGTAGAACTGTCGGCTGAGGGTGATGGTGTTCTCCTTTTGTAGTCCGTGATAGCCCTGATGCCCTCCCAGACCTGCCTTGGGTTTGTGTTGTTCTCAAACCTGGCCTCGATACGCCTCCTGTGCTGCTGCTTGGCAGTCTTGATGCCTCTTCTCAGGTTGGCCCTGGCAGCACTGTATGCCTCCTGGTCCCCGGATTTGAAAGCGTTGTTCCTCGTTCGAATAAGTTGTTGAACTCCGTGTGTCATCCAGGGTGGATTATTAGGGAACACACGGAATCGTTTCCAAGTTGTTACATTGTCCACACAGAAACAGATGTAGTCCAAGACAGTGGAGGTGTAACTGTCCAATGCGACACGATTGTCAGTGTCCTGCACCTTGAATACATCCCAGTCTGTGCAGTGGAAACAGTCCTGAAGCATCGGAATAGCATCCTGCGGCCATGTTCTCACGGTTTTGGTTGTAATCCCAGTGCTCTTGATCTTTTGTGTGTATATTGGGTGTAGCAGAAGGGAGAGATGGTCTGACAGACCCAGGTGGGGATAAGCCTGGGCTCTGTATGCATTCGCCATGTTAGTGTACACCTGGTCCAACGTTCTATCTCCTCTGGTAGCACACTTCACATTACGGTGGAAATTGTGAAGTACAGATTTCAGGTCCGCGTGGTTAAAATCCCCAGCCGCAATAAAGACACTGTCCGGGTGTGCTGCCAGGCTGTTATTGATGCTGCTGCTCAATTGTGCTAACGCTAGCTTAGCATTAGCATCTGGTGGAATGTAAACAGCGCAGATGTAAACGGCAGAAAATTCCCGAGGGAGATAGAATGGACGGCACTTTAACACCAACAGTTCTACCTCTGTACTGCACAGTCTTTCCGTTACCGTGACGTTCGTGCACCAAAAGTTGTTAATATAGATGCACAGCCCCCCGCCAGTCTTCTTACCCGAGTCCGCAGACCTGTCGGCTCGATAGGCGGTGCGGCCTGCTAGATCAATAGCCGCATCGGGAATGGCGCTGTCCAGCCAGGTTTCAGTGAAAATCATGCACGAACAGTTATTAAAAGTCCGTCGAGTGGCGATCTGCAGTCGTATTTCATCCAGTTTGTAACGGATTGAACGGGCATTGGAGAGGAATATGGTCGGGAGTGGTGGTTTAAACGGACTAGTCTTTAGCCGTGCCCACAGGCCTCCCCGCCTGCCTCTCTTCTGCCTCCGCTCGCAACGTCTCCTCCTGCGGCTTGCTGTTGCGGGTAGCCCCGGGGGTTGCTTAACGATCTCCGGGGGGTTGAGATACTCGGATGTTAGTTGAAGATCTAACATCCGAGTATCTCAAATGATTATAATGGGCTTGGGAGAAATTCACTGATATGTGACATTGATCACATGAGAAGTCCTGAGCCTAAAAGGATTGCAGCGAGTCAATCCAGTCCAAAAACAAGGAGCTGTTTTCCTTTAAAATGATGACGTCATCTTGCTGGTGATGGAGGCTCGAATAGGCTGCGCGTGAGACTCCATTATCAGCAATATCTGGTATGAATGTGTGTGGATGTAAGCATGTGACTGGACTGTGACGGACTGACGACTAAAAGTTTAACTGACTTGATACTGAGACAAAAACGGTGCCGACTTTAGGATTAGTGAATGTCCACAACAATTCACCCAGCCTGTAGAAGAAGGGTGGAGGTTTTGTCTTGCTTTGTTTTTGCAGGAGCAGAAGGATGACAGAGACTAAAGGGGGAGGCTGTAGCTTCACATGAGTGTGAGCTGCAGACTGAACCCTTTGGTTGCTAATGTTGAGTCACTGATGTTTGCATTAAGAAAATTGTGTTTTATTAACTGTGTTTTAATTAAGGTATCACATTATATTGTTGGGAATGTTAAATGCTAAAGTGAAGAAAAGCTTTGATTTCACTCATGACTGAACATGTTATTATTAACCACAGCAGGCCACTGTAAAGAGTCAATTAACTGTTATAGAGGAAAAAAAGGCCAAAAACTCTGTTAATACCTATGAATAACAGGGAATGATAGACTTGTCACATTCAAAATAGAGATATGTAATAACAAACACGGGTCCGTGTCATTTAGGTTCTCCATTGAAATAGTCAATCATTTAGAAAAGTAGAATATATATATATATATATGTCTCAACGCTGTTTCTCAATAATATTAAAAACCTAAAAACTATTGTTGTGGAAGATAGAAGTCACTGTGACAGCCCTCTGACTGTGGAGGACGTTTGTAATCCTATTTCTGCACTTAAGGCCAACAAATCTCCCGGCACAGATGGTTTAACTGCAGAGTTTTATGAATCATTTTCTAATCTCCTGGCTCCGTTCTTACTGCAGCTTTTCATAGGAAGTGTAGAGAATAACATCCTCCCTCCTACTCTTACTCAGGGTCTCATAACACTTATTCCAAAGCCAAACAAAGACTTACTTCTTATTGATAATTGGAGACCCATCTGTCTGCTCAATGATGACTATGAGATTATGGCTTTAGTACTTGCTAACAGAATGAAAGAGTTCTTGGACACAATTATCGATGAGACACAATCAGGCTTTATGAGAAACAGACACCTTTCTAAGAACATGAGACTGGTTTTAGATCTACTTGATTACTCTGATTTGGTATCTGACTATAGCTTCATTCTCTTCCTGGATTTTTAAAAGGCTTTTGATACAATTGAACATCAATTTATTTTCCACTCTTTGGAAAAATTTGGCATTTTTCTGTAAAGCTATCAAAACCTTGTACACGAATGGCAATAGCTCAATTAAAATGATTAAGACTCCACCCCGAGATTTGACCTGTTATACAAGGAATCAGCACAGCTGATAAGGAGCTCATCATCAGCCAGCTAGCAGATGACACCACACTCTTCTTGAAGAATGCAAATCAAATCCGTCCAGCCCTTAGTGTTATTAGTGATTTCTCTGAGGCATGTTAATACTTTTAGCTATTTTATATCCATAAATGTAAGTTTATTAATAAAACACCATATTTCTGCCGTTTTATAAGGATATGAATTGTACATACAATCAATTTCAGACTCAACCAACAAAAAGCCTCTCAGAACAATATTTATATTGTAACAGTTGCTATTGTAATGCAGTGTATCACCACATGGCGGCGCCTCCTGTCTCACGACTGGTGTCACCCCCTTTTTGTTCTTCTTCGCACTCCTCCTGTAATGTATGCTCCCGTGTGTACGTGGACTAGTGTGCTCTTTAGTAATGTGTGGTAGAGGTAGCACTTTTATTTTTGATATTGTAAATAAATGAGTACTTTTTGGAAAGTCAGAAGCTGTTGCTCATTTGCTATCCACCTGCACACCTCCGCGGCTGGCTTCATCTCCACTGCACATTACAACTGGCGCCCGAACTTTTTCCCCTTGGACTTCAGACGATTTTTGCATCCCGCCGAGGATTCTTCTCTTCTAGCACTTGAACTGTCTCGGAAATCCCCCCCAGTTTTGCGGACGCTCGGACGTTTTCTCCAGCCATGGCTGCAGCCTCAGCTCAGGTGGGACCCGAATAATTTCTGGATACCGTGGTGTGCCGCTGCTCCGCTTGGGAGAAAGAAAAAGAGAGAAGCTGACTCCGCGACGCGAATGGACTCCGTGGATTTGTTATTTGTTGTTGGTTTCGTCTTCTAAGGATTAATTCTTCTGTGGAGAGCCTGGACATGAACATTTCTGCTGGCTTTTCATTCCCCTTTCCCTCTGCTGAGACTGACTGTAGCACATGTAAGTGATAGCTTGGCCGACTACAACCGTTGGTGCTGGTCTTCGGCTCAGTATAACAAAACGACTTAAAACTAATCTTGCATTGAGCTCTAGTGTTGCAGACATGCTATTGTAATAACATGGTTCTGATCACTCCAGTCTAATTTAAGTTGTTGGGCGAAATTTTATGTGGTTTTTCTAAATTTAATCTTGAACGCATTTTTGCAGTTTTGTCTTTCTAGTCTGACCTAACTGACTCTTTTACTGCTATATCAATAACTGCGCTGTGCCCTGGAGCGGCTTAATTTTTTTGAAATCGCAATGGCACACTGCCCAGACGACTCTGACTCAGACATGGAACTTACCTCGTTACCTATGTGCCAGATAGTTGAAAATGTGACTCCTAGCCTTAGCCAACAAGTGGTGGAGTTAAGAACTGAGGTGAATAAGCTTAGTGATTGTTTAAGTGACTCACTGAACATACAGCAGAGTTTACTAAGGCAGTGGGACCAACTCACAACGGGGAACTCTCCCCCTCCTGCAGTCCCACAGTCTCCTGTTTTCCCAATGGCCACATCGACACCTCATGTTCATGTGATGGACAAAACTGAACCCACCAACAGTACCAATCCGTTCCTGCCCAGCAACCCATTTCAACCTACAAATCCTTTCCTCCCATCTCACTCACTTGAACTCAGCAGCACTTCCAGAGTGATTGCGGCAGCTTTACATCACGCAAAGCTGGAGCCTCCTGTGTATGCTGGGGACGGAAAAGTGCAACCTGAGGACTGGTTAAATGCAGTTGGCACATACAAAGCCTCATTGAACCTAACTGATGGGCAATTGCCAAACGAACTGCCACACTTTCTTGCAAAAGAGCCCGGGAAATGGTTCAAGGCACTGAGCTCCCACATCACATCATGGGCTCAATTCTGTCAACTGTTTAAGACAGTTTTTCTGCCCTCCGACAACCAAGAACGCATCCTGAGAGGAATTTTGGATCGTGTTCAGGCTCAGGACGAGCCGCTCCCAACCTTTGTCGCCCACATGTTGAGTGAGTTTGACAAACTGAAGAGCCCCCCACCTGAAAAAGACAGAATTGACCTAATTAGTAAACATGCTCTCGAAAAATACAGAGTTGCCCTGTATGGCGCTAATGTCACTTCTGTAATGGACCTGCTGCTACGTGCTCATGAGCTTCACTCAGTGCTTGGACCACAAAGACCACAGCCTGCTTTATGTAGCAAAGACAACTATAAGCCTGAACCTTACTGCTTCAAATGCTCTCAGCCAGGGTTCACTACACGCACCTGCCCAAACTGTAACACCCAACCTCATTTGCCACAACGAGCCTCGAACACCGCTAGGCATGGCCCAGTCCAGCCATTGCCAGTACCTGGCCCCTCTGACCCTGGCCATGAAAAGGTGGAATTAAGCAGCACCACATCCCAGCCACAATACAGGCAGTCGGGAAACTACAGGGGGGGGGAGGAGGACATTTCACAGAGGCCAACCTTCCCCCAGTTACTAACGGAGCCTCACACGCCCGATTCACTACAGGGTGGACACAGTCTTGGACACTTGGAAGACAATTTTTCACAAGTCCACTGGAATACCCCACTAAGAACGAAAGTGAACTTCAATGCTTCATCTGTGGATGCTACCCTCGACACGGGTGCTTCCCTCTCGGCTGTACGAACAGATCTCATTCAAGTAAATGACTCTTACCCTAGAAACCCAAGTGAGTGGAATGGTCCTGCAGTTAACCTCGCCAATAATGCTCCCTGTATCCCTGTTGGTGTTATTTGGCTCAATATTGGATTCATGAACAAGAACTTTTACCAGCGTTTTGCCATAATACCAGATTTGTCCTCTCCTTTTATTCTGGGAATGGGTTTTATGGCAAGAGCTTCTGTTTCTATTCACATTCCTACTAGAACAGTCTACATTGAGGACATCCCCTGCCCACTCGCAGACAATGAAGAGGACCTTCAAAATGATTACTCACATTCACCTGGAACACTGATGTCTTTGGACTTGGTTCGCTCAGACTTAACAGCCAAACTGTCTGAAGCAAGTCTCTCAGAGAACAACAAGGATGCTTTACTAAATCTGCTCAGCAAGTTTAGCTCCTTGTTTGATGGTCAACTTGGTCGAACGGCTCTCACTGAGCACGCCATAGAGACTGGCAATGCAACACCTGTCAAACTCCCACCCTATCGCACGTCACCTGCTAAGAAACGTGTGATTGAAGAACAAGTGCAACAAATGTTGAAGGACAACATCATTGAACCTTCCACAAGCCCTTGGGCAGCTCCTGTAGTCATTGTAAATAGAGCGGCCACGGAACCAAGGTTTTGTGTGGACTTTCGAGGGCTCAACCAAGTTACCCGAAAAGACTCTTATCCCCTGCCTCGTGTAGATGAGTCTTTGGACTTTCTGGCAAGAGGAAAGTTTGTCTCAACATTGGACTTAGCGCGAGGCTATTGGCAGGTTGCTGTAGCAGAGGACTCGAAGCCTAAAACTGCCTTCATCTCTCACTGCGGTCTCTTCCAGTTTCGGGTGCTGCCCTTTGGGCTCTGCAACGCACCTGCAACTTTTCAGAGACTCATGAACTCTGTGCTTGCTGGCCTCATTTACAAAACGTGCGCAGTCTACCTGGATGACATTTTTATCGCCTCACCTACCTTTGAACAGCACTTAGTGGATCTTGAGGAGGTGCTGGGCAGACTCCAGGCTGCTGGCTTGTCATTGAAGCTCAAAAAGTGCCAATTCTGCCTCGATGAATTCACCTTTCTCGGGTACCGCATCACATCATCAGGTGTTAAGCCCGATCCGGACAAAGTAAAGGCGGTTAAGGAGTTTGATACCCCAACCTCAGTGAAACACGTCCGTCAGTTCCTTGGCTTGACTGGCTATTATCGACGCTTCATTCAGAATTATGCCCGCCATGCCGAACCTCTTCACGCCATCACCAGAAAGGACAATGCTTTCCACTGGGACGACAGCTGTCGAAGGGCCATGGACACTTTGAAGGATCATGTCACATCAGCCCCGATCCTGTCATTTCCAGACTTCAACCGTCCCTTTTCCATTCACGCCGATGCATGTGACATTGGTCTTGGGGCAGTGTTGATGCAAAAGGATGACATGGGTCGTGAGTACGTTGTGGCTTTTGCTAGTCGCTCCCTTCACAAAGCTGAACTCCCCTACTGCACTTCAGAGAAGGAGTGCCTCGCTGTGATATGGGCTCTGGAACACTTCCGCCCATATGTTGAAGGTGTTCATGTTACTATCTTCACTGACCACAACAGTCTCAGGTGGCTCATGTCTCGTCAAAACCCAACGGGCCGACTCGCCCGCTGGTCACTTCGTTTGCAGGACTTTGATTTCACAATAGTGCACAAACCTGGTGCACAGAACAAAGTTCCCGACGCACCCTTTGCCTCTGACCTGTGACAGGCCGACTGATCTTTTACCAGATCATGCTGTTATGGGCAGCCTGAACATTCGTACTCTGCCCCCCGACATTCTGGCTGACCGTTCACAATTCAGACAGCTGCAGTTAGACGATCATGTTACAGGTCCACTCCTCAGAGACATTGAAGCAGACTCTCTGAACAGCTCGGACAATGCCACCTTGTTACAGTATGTTGTGTATGACTCTCTTTTGTATCACAGAGAACCCAAGTCCACATGTGCTTTGCACCCTTTGAAAGAGCTGAAACTGTTTGCCCCTACTTCCATGAGAGGCACCTTGCTGGACTATTACCATGACCACCCCACAGCAGGTCACTTGGGTGTTTCTAAGACATTGGCTAGACTGCGTTTTAGGTTTTTCTGGCCCAAAATGGCAGCTGATGTGAAACGCTATGTGATTTCATGCTCAGTGTGCCAACTCACCAAGCCAAGTCAGAAAAAAGCAGCCGGTCTTATGGTTCCCATTGTCCCCCAGAAACCCTGGGAGTATGTGGGTGTGGATTTTGTTGGGCCACTTCCCCGCACCCCCACTGGTAATGCTTATTTGATCGTGTTTGTTGACTATTTGACTAAATGGGTTGAAGCCAGTGCTGTCAAAGAAGCTACATCTCAGGTAGCAGCTGGTAAATTCGGCACTGACATTTTTGCTAGGCATGGTACACCCACTTACCTCATTTCTGACAGAGGGTCTCCTTTTGTGAGTGAGCTTTTTGAACATGTTGTTTCTGCCTTAGGCTCGGTGCACAGACTCACTACGGCATATCACCCTCAGACAAATGCTACTGAACGCGTCAACCGGACTCTGAAAACTGCAATCCGCGCTTATGTAGGTGATAAGCACACATCATGGGACAAGTTTCTCCCTCAGATTTGCTTTGCTCTGCGCACCGCCTCCCATGACAGTACAGGTATGACTCCTGCCATGATGCTTTATGGTCGTGAGTTAGACACCCCGCTTGACCTTATCACTCAGCCTTCTACAGCAGGTGTTGATGAACCGGGTGTGCCTTACCCTGAGACTCTGAGAGCCTCCCTGCAGGAAGCTCACGACCACGCCAAAGCAGCTTTGGACTATAGCCATGACAGACAAAAACATTACTATGACTTGAGACATCGACATGCCACGTTTCGTGTTGGTGACCTTGTGAGAGTTAAGACGCACCCCAGGTCAGACGCTCAGTCTAACTTTACTGCTGTTAGGAAAAATGTTCTAAAACACTTCTTCAGTAAAGACTCAGAGAAGAGAAACACACAGAACTTCTTGCTAGCAAGGGCAGCCTCTACTCTAAGAGACTCCAGTGAGAGAACTGCCCCGGTCTTTATTTATACTCCATTGAGCGTGCGTGTGTGTGTGTGTGTGTGTGTGTGTGTGTGTGTGTGTGTGTGTTGATCAAAGGGTCATATAACATGAAAGCACAAAAGGTACATCCTTTGTCATGCACTTCATAAAAGAAGTTTGTTCTGACGTATTCAGAGTTGTGTATCTAAATACAGGATTCACTCGCACATCAAAACAGGAAACTCAGTGTTTTAGAGTCTCCACTCAGCACACAACAAACTCCAACACATCTCATTCACTCGCACACTTAAAATGTTGTCTAATCTTCATGAGTTATTTTGTGTTTGTATTAGTAGGGTTAATGCATGTTCTGTTTTTATGTATCCTTTCATGTACCTTCCCCCCTTTTTTCTGAAACAAAACTCTGTTCACTCCAAATTTTGTTTCAGAAACATCTAAATGAAAAACTCTGTCATATTCAGGCACAGCTAAACCCCAAATGCTTGCAGGTTACCATCGGCAACCACACTGTGTGTTGTTAACCCCTTCTACAAATGCCCTCTCTTAATGTGTAACACTTTGTGTATGATTTTTTTTTATTTTTTTATCTCTGGTGCATATTATCTGTATGTGTCGTGTCACTTTCCATTTTTTTCTAACAGTACACTTGCATACCTCAGTGCTTGTCTTCCTCCCCCTTTTGTGGTGGTCTGGACACTGTATCAATCCTCCACTTCCAGGCAGTCGCTTGTCTCCCCGAATTCCTTAACCTAATTTGATTGCCCACACTAAAACAGCAGCCTCAGTCCTCCTCTGCTCCTTTCCTTCTCTCCCACTTTTCAGTCCAATGGCAGTCAGCTTTTTCAGCTTTGTCCCGTGTCTCTCTCTTTGTCCCACTGTCTCTTTTATTGCCATCTCACTCCAAACATGGCAAATGTCAAACTCAGACAGTCT
The DNA here is from genome assembly GCF_057382095.1 of Aulonocara sp. 'chitande type north' Nkhata Bay. NCBI lineage: Eukaryota > Metazoa > Chordata > Actinopteri > Cichliformes > Cichlidae > Aulonocara > Aulonocara sp. 'chitande type north' Nkhata Bay. The sequence goes on from NC_141346.1 coordinate 69,929,806, forward strand.
TCTCAAAAGTCCTTCACACACAATGAGGTTCCAGCTGGCTGGAAACGCATCTCCATCCATCCAATCTAGATGGTGGTTCTTCTTTTTCTGATGCCGTTTGCCCACAGCGCTGCTGGACCTCTCTGCTCAGAACTCTGGTATTGTCTCTTGGACTCCTGTCCACTGTTGATGTTCTGTTTCAAATATTTTTATTGAGAGCAAGTATCATGATTGTAGTTTTTACAAATTGACATAACATAGCTTATGCTCCTTTTTTTCTCTAAACTAACAAGGCAAATAATTAAACAACACCAACAAAAAAAAAAAAAAAAAACAAAAAAAAAAAAAAAACCCGCAGTCACCCATAAGGGGTCCCAATACCCCGGCTGTCGGCAAAAGGGAAGAGAAACAAGTAAACAAAGTTTTATATTTTCCCAAGGTATATAAGTAAAGGGTGCCAGATTAATTCAAAATCTTTTACATTGTCATTCATACTATATCTTATTTTTTCAAGGTGAAGAGTGTTTATAAGTTCAGTAAGCCACATTTTTAATACAGGAGTCTCATTGCCTTTCCAAAGCTGCAGGATCAATTTCTTTGCAATAATCAAAGCATATGCCATAAACCTTTTTTGAGAGTGTTGTAAATTTTGTGTTTCGTTGGAAATCCCAAAGATGATTACTGTCGGATTTGGTTCAATCTTACTTTTAAAAATATTAGACATATAAGTAAAAATATCATACCAAAAACCCTGAAGCCTTGGACATAGTGCAAAACAATGTAACAGATTTCCATAGTGTATCTTGCATTTTTCACAGAGGGGGGAACACTCTGGATACATTTTGTGAAGTTTTTCCCTTGAATAGTGTAGTCTGTGTATAATTTTGTACTGAATTAAACAGTGACGGGAATTAATAAAAGGCGTATTTATGTTGTGTAAGGCCTCCTGCCAGAAATCTTCTGATAGGAGAGTCCCAAAATCTTTTTCCCACTCCTCTTTGATTGAAGTAGTTGAAGGTATACTCATCTCCTGTATTGAATTATAAAATAATGAAATTCTCTGTTCAAACCCCCTTCCATCACTAAGACATCTGTCCAAAGGATCGGACGATATGTTTTCAAATTGTGGCAGGTATGTACGGATATAGTCTCTTAGTTGAAGATATCTAAAAAAATGACTGTGAGGCAATCCAAATCTATCTTTTAAATGTTGGAATGACATAAAAGTATCATTTAGGTATAAATCTTTTAATTTACAAATTCCCAATTCCTGCCATATATTGAAAGCTCCGTCTACACATGATGGAAAGAAAGAGGGGTTAGCTGTAATGGATGTACACATTGATAGTTTTTTCAATTTGAAGTGCTTAATTATTTGTCTCCAAATTTGTACGGTATTATAAATCACTGGATTCGAATTGTAATATGAGTTTGTCAAAAGAATAGGAGAGAGTAGTATTCCACCAACACAGTAAGGAAGGCAATCCTCCCGCTCCATCTGTAAGCCGTTAGGGAGTATTGCTGTGTCATCCAATAGAAGGGAAATTATTCTTAAATTTGATGCCCAGTAGTAGTACATAAAGTTAGGTAGTGTAAGTCCACCAAGGGATCTATGTTTGCATAGGTGGTCTTTTTTTATTCTATGTGTTTTATAATTCCATATAAATGGCATAATGATGGCGTCCATCTTTTTAAAAAAAGATTTGGGCAAGAAAATTGGGATGTTTTGAACCAGATACAAATACTGCGGGAGGAATACCATTCTTATTGAATTCACTCTCCCTATTAAAGAAATAGGAAGTGTCCTCCAGTACTGAATGTTATTTTTAAGTTTCTCCAGTAAGGGAAGAAAATTCTCTTTCATTAGGGAGCTGTGTTTTTTTGGTATTGTAATGCCCAAGTAAGTGATTTTTTTCATAGGTTATTTTAAATGGGAAAGATGTAAGCCATTGTTTATTCTCTAATTTAATGGGCAGTATTTCGCTTTTTCCCCAGTTAATCTTGTAGCCTGCGAAAGTACTGAATTTATCAATCACGGAGAGAATTGCTGGGAGGGATATTGATGGTTTTGTTATGTATAATAATATGTCGTCAGCATAGAGCGATATAGAATTAGAAGTGTATGTTGTATCATAACCGTGTATATCCATATGGGTTCGAATTGTCTGTGCTAAGGGTTCCAAAGCCAGGGCAAATAATAATGGACTAAGAGCGCATCCTTGTCTTGTACCTCTGCTGAGTTTAAACTGAGTTGATAATGTCTGATTTGTAAGAATTCTGGCTGTGGGATTATTATAAAGTAGTTTTATCCAAGAGATGAAATCTTGTCCCAGTTGAAATTTTTCTAGGACTGCAAAGAGGTAGGACCACTCCACATGATCGAATGCCTTTTCGGCATCCAAGCTAAGTATAAGTAGGTCCTGTTGTACCTTGGGGGAATAGATTATATTAAATAGACGTCGAAGATTATTAAAAGAACTCCTGTTTGGAATGAAACCTGTTTGGTCTGAATGCACCAATTTATCTATTACTGTATTAAGTCTACTCGCTAGTATTTTAGCCAGAATTTTTTGATCAGAATTTAATAGAGAAATAGGTCTATATGATCCCACTTCCTCCAATGCTTTGCCTTTTTTTGGAAGTACTATAATAGTTGCTTCATTCAATGTTGGAGGTAGGGTGCTCATTTTGTATGCATGGTTATATAATTTAAATAGATATGGACTTAATTTGATCTTAAAGTATTTATAAAACTCATTCCCTAACCCATCAGGGCCTGGACTCTTGTTGTTTTTTAGTAATCCGATAGATTTTGTAATTTCTTCAATTGTGATCTTAGCGTTCAAAATATTGGCATTTGTCTGGTCTAACACAGGAAGATCACATTTATCTAAAAATTCCTGCATTTCATTAGGCCCTGCAGTGGGATGAGAAGTATAGAGGGATTCATAAAACTGTCTAAAGTTATCGTTAATATCTTTGTGTGATGTGACCAGATTTCCGTTACTTGTTCTGATTTTATGAATCGCTCTATCATTTTCTAGTTTCTTTAGTTGTCTGGCTAGCAACTTATGGGCATGTTGATGTTCATGCTCGTGCTTCTGAAACTGCACTCGGTGTCTTCAGGGAGAGATTCGTTTCCTTGGAGCTTGCTTGTTTGGGATGAGGACGGGAAGCTGCAAAACAATTCAGCCAAAAAATTCTGGCTGGGTGTTTTCTATTTTTTCTAATGATTTCAACCTATAATTTTCTTCCGACTGCTGCCCGTGGAGAATTGATCCAGGTCCGTTCCCCACCTGTAAACGACAGACTGAGAGACTTTCATTATTATCCTCACTGCTTAATCAACACACATCTCTCTCTCTGTTTTTGTGAACCGTCCTTTCTTAAAAGCAGAAAATAAGATTGTAGTTGTTCTTGGTTGATCAACACAAAACCTTTTTCCTATAATTATTTTTCATCTACAATGTAAATTTTGTCTCAAATTCACTCTTTTTTGTTTGTATTATTATTATTATTTTTATTTTTTTTTAAATAGCTGGTGACCTGCAGAATCACCGCTCTCACAATCAAAGGCAATTACTTTTACACAGCGCACAAAAACACTGTGACGTCAAACACATTCACACTCACTTTTTCATCTGCGTAAATAAATCACATAGCTGATATGTACCATGGTGATCCATAAATATGATCACCAGTTTATTAAACTATTTTTCAACCCAACAAAACAAATAAACAAAAACATAATGCTGATGTTATGAACACTCTACACACAAGTCAAGATGCAGGAAAACTGCTCACGGAAACGCTGCACACTCCAGTTATCACAGTTCTGTTTGTGTGAATTATCTGCTTTCATTATTAATACCAGTTTATAGGTTGTTATCCTTTTTATTATTAGTTTGAATGCATTAAAATTAAGTTGTAATTTAGCCTTTTGTTTATTTTACTTTACTCCTCTTGCATTTATATCTATTCAGTCGGGTCTGTTTCCAACCCTTTTTTAAACTACTTCAAACTACTATGATCTCTAATTTTCACTAGGTGAGGGATTATTATGTTCTTCCTAGTCTGAACTGCTCTCTTCACCCGAGCTGCTATCCTATTCTGAGTTACTGTCTTCTTTGTTTCTTACAGTCACGTACAAAATGTCCCTCTTTTCCACACCTCCAGCATGTAGTGTTAAAGTCACTGTTTGGTGTGTGTGTGTAGCCTCTACCGCTTGCTCTTCCACTATGCATTCCTCTCTCTTTCTTTTGGATTAGTCGTGCTCCGGCTTGCTGTTTTTCTAGACATTTCTCATCAGGTGTTAATTTTACTTGTTTATCCCCCATTTTCAAAGATTTTGCTGGGCCGTCACTGGCACGCTTGACTTCAGGGTGGTTTACTGATACGGCCTTCGACTTCACCCTAACGGTGAAGCGGTATCAGTTTTATGAGATGAAACTCAACCGTTCTCCTTTGTCACCAGAACGTGAGCCTCAGCAAAGAAAACAAAAATGGAAGTAGTTCAGCAGCGTATTGTGCTGTAAAATCAACTTACTTCCAGACACATACACAAACATAGACATTTGCACGCTAATTTGTCACGAGATAATTTCAGCTACCTCTAAAACTGGTCGAAACACAGTTCCTTTTGGCGAACTTAGACCTAATTTGTCACGAGATAATTTCAGCTACCTCTAAAACTGGTCAAAACACAGTTCCTTCTGGCGAACTTAAACCTATTTTATCACATTTCTTTAAACCTTTGCGGCCGTTTTATATACTCAACGTGTTTTCATTTGTTAAACGTATTTTTAATTTGTCACGAGATAATTTCAGCTACCTCTAAAACTGGTCAAATTCGGCTCCTTCCGGCGAACCCAACCTAATTTATCACGTTACTTAAACGTATTTTTAATTTGTCACGTTACTTTAAATCTTTGCAGCCGTCTTTAAATACCAAATAGTGTTTCTCACCCCTGACGTCCCACTGACGGTTCGGATCATCAGACTGAATCCCAGCGCCGTGGACCTGGTCACCGGCCCAGACTCGAATTCACGCTCTGGGACTCTCTCCTCGTCTAAGAGGGCTGTGCACAGACTTCGGTGCCGGCCCCCCACGGCGTCAGGAATCAGTGCTGGATCCTGGAACAGAGTCACAGATAACAGTTCTGATATATTCTGCTCTGGCTACGAAGGACCAAGTAAATGTTAGGGAAAATGTTCTAAAACACTTCTTCAGTAAAGACTCAGAGAAGAGAAACACACAGAACTTCTTGCTAGCAAGGGCAGCCTCTACTCTAAGAGACTCCAGTGAGAGAACTGCCCCGGTCTTTATTTATACTCCATTGAGTGCGTGCGTGTGTGTGTGTGTGTGTGTGTGTGTGTGTGTGTGTGTGTGTGTGTGTGTGTGTGTGTGTGTGTTGATCAAAGAGTCATATAACATGAAAGCACAAAAGGTACATCCTTGGTCATAAAGAGGGTAGTCTCCCCCACCCTAGATGGCACGGTGAGGAAGTCCAGCAGTTAAAGCACTTAGACTAAAACAGACATAGCTACGTTAAAACAATAAAACAAGGTACGACCTCTCCCACGCTCCCAGGATGTGGGGGTGAACCAAGCCTGCTAAAAATCACACATCCTGTCACTACCAAATAACTACAAACAGCATCCTACCATAAGCAAACTTATATCACTAAAAGATTATACTGACTACTAAATACAATTTTCCATTGACAACTGCTAAACTTGCACCACTGTTTCAGGGACCATTGTGTGTATCTCAGAGACTCAGTGATGTTAATTACAGGCTCACTTGGGTGGACTCCGGTGTGGATGCAGGTGTTTATCATGTTGTGAACATGCAACCGTTCCATACCTGGGACTCTCGTGTGTATCTCAGAGACTCAGTGATGTTAATTACAGGCTCACTTGGGTGGACTCCGGTGTGGATGCAGGTGTTTATCATGTTGTGAACATGCAACCGTTCCATACCTGGGACTCTCTCACTTCCAAAGAACATTCTGTTTCATTGCCTGCTGAGAGAGAGACCGCAGAGGGTCTGAACTCTGACTCTCAGGCCCACCCTGGCCCCCCTGCCGACACTGACATTGACTCTGAGCCATTCCCCTTTGATTTACCGGACATTGACTCTTCTTCTGGTGTGGGCGCTGTTCCAGAGAGTGTTTCACCCAGATCTGTCCAGCACCCAGCTGCTGGTGGACATTACAATCTCAGGCCCAGACTTTGCCCCAGAGTTACGTCTGGCTGGAGCAACAAAAGATGGACTAATGATTTTCACACAACCAGGCTTGATCTGAAGTGAAATGTTTTGGTTAAACCTGTTTGATGCTGTCTTGTTGCATTGCTACTTTGAGTCATGATATGTAGATGTTTCTGTTTGCTCTACTTAATCCAGTTTTATGGCTCTTTCGTGCGTTAAGGTTCATTCTTGGCATTTACTTAGAAAAAAAAAAAAAAGAACAAAAGAAAAAAGTGAAAAAAACGAAGGAAACTGATTTTCCACTGTACATATTCGTCTTATTTTCACCAATTTCATTTTTAAATGGTCTTTTGCCCTGTGTGTGTGCACCAATCTTAGCTGTAACCTCTATGTATAGGGTACTGTTAGGTGTGGTGTGTGCTTTTTCAGCTGTGTACGGCTGAGGACAGCCTTTTTCTCACCGGGGGGGACTATGTAACAGTTGCTATTGTAATGCAGTGTATCACCACATGGCGGCGCCTCCTGTCTCACGACTGGTGTCACCCCCTTTTTGTTCTTCTTCGCACTCCTCCTGTAATGGATGCTCCCGTGTGTACGCAGACTAGTGTGCTCTTTAGTAATGTGTGGTAGAGGTAGCACTTTTATTTTTGATATTGTAAATAAATGAGTACTTTTTGGAAAGTCAGAAGCTGTTGCTCATTCACTATCCACCTGCACACCTCCGCGGCTGGCTTCATCTCCACTGCACGTTACAATATGTTGATTTTTTTCGCCTACTCATATCATAATTTTTTTACTCCTGGTTCTGTATGTTCATGTTCTGTTCTTTTGTAAACTTCATCTGTTTGTATGTTGTATACTCATTGTGTTTCAATAAAGTTCGATTTAAAAAGAGGTACGTTCTAAACGAAGCTTCAGACGTCACTGATCACGTGACTCTGGCCAAACGAATCAAGCCTCGACACGGTGCTTCTGAAGCAGCGCGTCGATCTTTCTGACACATGTCAGCTTCAAGCGGACCATCACTACGTCTCACATCTAAAGGTGTCAAGGTAACTTTGAACTGAGTTCAGTCAATCTGGAGTTTTTCCAAGTTTTCTGTTGCTCTCTGTGAGAGAAGAGCGTTAAAGGCGGGGCTCTCCAGAGTCCAGCAAAACAGGAAACCACAGCTGGGTGTGTGTGTAAGTGTGCAAACCAATAGAATGCATCGTGGTGGGGGGGGCATCACGGGCATTGGCAAGAAAAAAAGAAAAGAATCGGTCGTACCCATGCTTCCCCGACGTCATGCCAGCGCATATTGGGAAATTCGTAGGCACCGATCGGTTTTCTATCAGCCATTTGCTGGGAGTAAGGGCGCCCTCCGTTTGCGAGGTGCGCCTGCTGCTGGCGGCACAGGGAGGAGAGGGCGGGGCGGCAGGGAGTCTCTGGCTGGCTGGAGCGGCATCTAATAACCAACTCACAAAACAAAATAAAAACAACACAACAAACAGATATTATGATACAGACTTATAATCTGCACCCATGTTTTTTCTAAATTCTATAAAGTGAGCGCGAGAGCCCTCGGTGCGCCTGCGCGCTGCTGAAGTCAAAGTAAACTTTATTGTCATCTCCGCTACAGACAGTCCAGCATATAGAGAGACGAGACGACGAGGCTGCAGTTACAGCGGTGCAAGTAAACAAACAATAAATATAAGAACAGTAAGAAAATAAATCTACACTTTAGGACTCGGGGTAAAGGATCAATAACAATTTACATTTATAATTTACAGTTTAAAGATTTAAAGTCTCACACAACCCGTCAAAAGGGGCGGGGCCGGCTGCTTCCAAGTAGAGCGCATTTCATTTATAATGATGTAAATCCAAGCCCATCATGGATTCACGATCTGAATCCTGGGTTGTGTGAAATCCCAGAAATCAACCTTAGACAAAGTGAATCTGTGAACTAAGGTGTAGGTCTGTTAGGTTAATTGTGCTGATCCTCGGGTTGGGGGATTTGTGTTTGTACTGGAGCGCAAAATTCAAACCAATGGAAGATGGACAACAAAAGTTCAAAGCCATCAGGTGCTCAGGTTAGAGAAAAGATGCAGGTAAGCAGACGTGTGATTGGATAATGGCAGCTCATCCTGAACCAATCAGACTAAACTCCAAACAATACATTATGTTACAGATTTTAATATTAATTAGTCATTGTTACTTGTTGATTTGTCCTTTTCTCATTGTGTGACGAATTATGACGACTGTTTGGTAGCTGTTATTGTCTCTCTCTCTCTCTTCATGTGTGTTTCTCTGGTGAAACAATAGTTTTGTGTTAATGTTAGGGCTGCACGATTTTGTATAAAATGAGAATCACGATTTTTTGGCTTAGAATTGAGATCATGATTCTCTCATAACAATAAATAAACATAAAACAACAAATGTCTCACGTTTTGTTGTTGCAGCAAAATGTTGTCCTGCTTGAAATTCCGTCTCCACCGTTGCTCGACGCTGTGTGTACAGAGCAGGTAGTGCAACAATAGAAAAATAGTTGCGGGACGGCACTGTGTAGCGTTTGTCTAGGGTGTTGATCGTTTTCCTAAATCCCTCGTTTTGCACAGTGTTGATGGAGCCATATCTTTGGTCAGGTGATAAGTGATAGCCTCCGTAATGTCTTTGTGCCTGCGGGAGTTCGACGTGTATAGGGAAGCGCTGTATAAGGTTCCCGTTATTAATGTTTGGGTGGTTGACCGGGACGGATTTTCTCCTGTCACTTTCTCGTCATCCCTGACGTGCTCTCCGTTGTTTTTTCCCTGCTAATTTTAGCATCACACGGCACAGCTTCTGTATCACGTGGTATAAGGCTCCGCCCTTGGCATTTGTTGAGCAGGAAGAGTGGGCGCTTGTTTTCATGCAGAGTACGTCCCGAGTCAAAATGTGAAGTTTTACAAATCACCACTTCTTTAGTGAATATCATTTCAGTCTCAGACAATCTCGTTTCTCTTACAGAGGTTGAATGCACCTTCTGCGGATGGCGGTACCACACAGTGTGCGTGGACTTCCCCTGCACAGAAGGCAACTACAAATGCTGTGAATGCTAAATAAACAGAAACAAATGATCCCTGTTGTCTTTGCTTGATGATTGGTTTGAGTCTTGACAATCCACATTGCTGGCGTTGCATCTTTCAATGGCAGCAATGGCAGGTATCAGTGCTCAAACCTTTTGTGTTTGTTTCCAACAAGTTGCCCACCTCGGGAAACAAAAATGTGTTCTTTTACTTGTCAGATGAACATATGAGACACTTTGACTCTTCAGTGCAGTGTGGAGCCTAACAAAGATCTGTTTTGTGTCCCAGCTGATCAGCAGGAGGAGGAGAGTCTGACGGAGCAGCAGAGGAACATTTTCAGCTCCTTGGACTCAGCTCAGCCACTACAGAGGAAACAATGAGCTCAACACAGAAGGTGACAGACAGAGCAGGACCATATGACCAAAGATATTTATCACCATATACATTTGAACATTTGCCATAATGATGTAGCTGACGATAGAATTGACACCAGACAAAATACTTTACAGCTGCACAACTTTATTAAAAAGCCATCAATGTATTTTCACTGAAACAAGCAGCTGTTGTTTATGTGCATTAAAGTTATATAAAAATGTAACAGTGCAAATGCAAATTCCTCGCTGACAGTTTAACCAAAAGGCGTTTCCAGTGGAAACTGGCCGACACATCCTGAGCATAACCATGTATAATATCCACTAAACTTCAGAAGAGGTTATACAGTCGTGGCCAAAAGCTTTGAGAATTGCATAAATATTGGAACCTGGAGAAGTTGCTGCTTAAGATTTTATAATAGCATTTTGCCTGCACTCCAGAATGTTATGAGGAGTGATCAGATGAACTGCATCGTCCTTCTTTGCCATGAAAATGAACTTAATCCCCAAAAAGCCTTACCACTGCATTTCATTGCTGTCATCAAAGGACCTGCTGAGACCATTTCAGTGATCGTCTTCTTAACTCAGGTGAGAATGTTGGCGAGCACGAGGCTGGAGATCATCATGGCTGTATCCCGATTCAGGTTCTGCAGCTTTAAAGTCCTCAAGGGCCGCGTACTCAAAGACCGCTAAGGCCGAAGTGCGAGGCTCGTAGGCTCGTGAAATGGGACGTCTAGCCTCCGTCGCGCTGCCCAGGTTGCCTAGCAACCATGATACTAACAGCTGGAAACGTTTCATACAGCTTTGTTTGACAGAAATGAAGGAGAACATATTTAGTTCATTTGTTTCTACATGAGCTCTGTGTGATTTGATGAGTATCTGAGGCTGAGACCACAGGACTGTGAAACATGATTGTTGGGCTTCATTTCTGTGCTGCTGGCTCTTCCTCCTCCACTTCCTCACACACTGCTGAATTTGTTCTGGTGGATCATCAGGGCTGCAAAGCCTCACAGATGATGTGCAGCAGTGGCTCCCTCAGTCTGTCCTCACTCTGGACACTTGCAGTCGTCACACATGGAAATCAAATGCGTGATAAGCTGCAGGATTCAAACACAAGTGTAACTTATAAACACATGTTCATACTTTTATTCCACAATCAGAGAGAAAGAAACAGAGAGAGAGTGCAGGACAGACAGACAGGTGACAGTCTCAGGTGTACACACTGCTACACAACAGCACCAGAGAAGCAGGATTTAGTGTTTGTGTTATTACGAGTGTAAACAAGAAGAGTTCCAGATGGTGCAGTGGACACATGTGTGACTGCTGTGATTAAAGCATCTTTCTTTCAGCTTAACGAGTGAACCATCAGCTCGTTCAAACACACATTAAAGTGCGTTTGGCTCGACACCACCGAACAGAGGCAGCAATATAACACAGCTAACATTAACAGTGCAGTGAATCCTGCTTGTGCCGTGATGTTCAGGACTGCAAACCGAGCAGCATCACTGACTTTCAGCTTGTTGTGTTTGTGGATATATGACTGACTTTAATTATCCACAAAATCATCACATTCTCTGTCAGATGAAGGTCGACTATTGAACGGCGTATATTTTAAAGGCTTTAAAACCAAGTTAACGCTGAAAGTACAAACATCACTAATGTCACATAACTCTGCCGACAAGGCATAGCTATGGCTATGAAATGCTCTTTGTGTATCACTTCTTCATTATGAAAGATGTCATTAATGCACTAGTAATGTCTCATCTTGAGTATTGTTCAATCATTTGGTCAGCAGCTAATAAGACAGATCTTAACAGACTTCAGTTAGTCCAGAATAAGGCGTCCAGATTAGTGTGAAGATGTTCATACTATACTAATATTGATAAAATGCATAATAACCTTTCTTGGCTTCCTGTACAGGCTAAAATATTCTATGGCTTACTTGTAGTTCTAAATAAAGCAATTCTGTTAAACACACCACATTTATTCTGCTCAGCTGCAGTATCCAGATGAAATACATCATCATATTACACAGTTTTCAACAAGCTGCAATTTAGTAAATGCTCGAGTTAAAAGTAACGTTTTGTAAAACTGTTACATTTAGAGCAACTTTTAAGTGGAATAAGTTGCCTTAAAAAATTAGAGAATTATTCAAAACTTCAATGAACACTTAAAAGCCGATTTACAGAGCTTTTAGTTGTTGTAAATATTGTAAGACATGATTTGTTTTTGAAATTTGTGTAATGTGCCTCAATGTTATTGATATTATTATTATTATTATTGATTGCTTATATTTGAACAATTGTGAAACCTCACTGTGGATGTAAGAGTGAAATTATGTGGATATCTTGAATCCACTTTATTGTGTAATATTTTATGTGAGTATTTGACGGAAGACGAGCAACATCTGTTGTGGAAGCTAACGGGGTCCCTTTAGAATAAACAAACATAGGATTTATTATCACTGAATAATTCTGTATAAATCTATACAAATTATAGAAATATGTAATAGGAACCAATAAAATAATCTAAATTATAAAAGTGTGTGTGTGTGTGTGTGTGTGTGTGTGTGTGTGTGTGTGTGTGTGTGTGTGTGTGTGTGCAATCAGGAGGGATGGGCATGATTTTAGTGTTTGAACAGTCATGAATTATCTTTAACAGCAGGTTGGATGTAATGTGTTAGAACTACCAGCAGGTGGGGATAAGAGACCTTTAAGGTGTTTGGTGCCACGCTCCACCTTCAGGTTTAAAACTAGTGTTAATGGAGGTTGAAGGTTGAGTTTGTTCCACGACTGCATTTCACTCACTGCCTCTGTTTGTATCTCTGTTACTGCAGGACCAACATGGAGCCAGAAGTCAGCGCTCTCAGGAGGCCGACAAACCTCACAGAAGAAAGGGAGAGAAAAAACACACCTGTGACGAGTGTGGGAAGGGTTTTACTGTGAGGGCTAAACTAAAACAGCATCAGGTCATCCACACTGGAGAGAGACCGTTCAGCTGTGACTTGTGTGGAAAGTCTTTTTCCTTCAAGCGTTCCCTAAAACAACACCAACTCATCCACAGTGGAGTTAAAGCATACAGCTGTGATCAGTGTGGCAGAGCTTTTACTCAAAGTAGCCACTTACAGAGGCATCTAGTTACCCACTCTGGAATTAAGGCATACAGCTGTGACGAGTGTGGGAAGGGTTTTACTGTGAGGGCTAAACTAAAACAGCATCAGGTCATCCACACTGGAGAGAGACCGTTCAGCTGTGACTTGTGTGGAAATTCTTTTTCCAGGAAGGGTTCCCTAAAAAAACACCAACTCATCCACAGTGGAGTTAAAGCGTACAGATGTGATCAGTGTGGCAGAGGTTTTACTCACAGTAGCCACTTACAGAAGCATCTAGTTACCCACTCTGGAATTAAGGCATACAGCTGTGACATCTGTGGGAAAACTTTCAGCTGGAGAGGGAGCCGAAATACACACCTACGCATTCACACCAGACATGATGTGTACTGCTGTGAACAGTGTGGCAAATACTTTACAACAGACGCACAGTTACAACGACACATGTTTACCCACACTGAGGAGAGACCTTATCAATGTGACCTGTGTGAGAAGACTTTTAAATCTCCACGTCACCTGAGACAACACCAACAGATCCACACCAGAAAGAGACTCTACAAGTGCAGCTACTGTGAGGTATGTATTTATATTGTTATCTTGTCATTTTAGCCTGACTGTTTGGAACAACTCTGCTCATTAAACTGTGTTAGCATTTTAGCAATTCTACTGCATGGAAAAGCAGCTCTGAGTGATTATTCAGATTTTCCTTTCAGTTATGATTTTAGTATTACTGTAGTATTATGGTGGTAGTATTGTAGTTATTGCAGCCCAGTAAACTGAGTGTGTTAACTGAAACAGTCAAATGTAGTTGGGCGTCTGCAGAGATGCTCTTTATTTCAGGCGACGTTCAGGATACAAATGTTGAAGGACTGACTTACACTGTCTTTGTGTCTTTGTTTAGAAGCAGAGCGACACAGATGGATCCAGTTCTCAACCCTGTCATCACTGTGGTGGTGGGAAAGACTTTCATTGTGACCTCTGTGGAAAAACTTTCAGTTGGCAAAAGACCCTAAAAGTACATCAACGTAGACACACTGGAGACAAACTGAAATACTGCAAAGAATGTGGGAGAAGCTTCACCACATCAAGTGAGTTAAAACAACATGAACTGATTCACAGTGGGGTTAAAAAGCACCTCTGTGATCAGTGTGGGTCATCCTTCACCACTGAAGGTCAGCTTAAATCACACAAAGGAGTCCACACAGGAGAGAAACCACACAAGTGCAGACACTGTGAGAGAAGCTTCTCACATTCACATAGTCGTAACAGGCATGAACGTGCACACATGGAAGGAAACTACAGCTGTGACCAGTGTGACAAGAGCTTCAGGAATCTCAGTTCATACTCTGCACACAAACGATCCCACGTTACTAATAAACTGTTTCACTGTTACCAATGTGCCCAAACATTCACCTCATTGTCTGCTCTGTGCAAACATCAGCGCGATCACTCAGGGCTGAAATCACTCCCATCACTGGATCACAGTGAATCTGAAGACACAGAAAGATCCTCTGGTCAGACTCAAAAAGCTTGAGATCAGGCTCCACAGAGTTCAGATAGAATCATTTAAACTTGTGTTGAACTGAACTGGTTGCTGGGCTGAACTTCTACATAATACAGATCTACATGGGATCTTCTTTTCTGTTGTTTTACTGAGTCAGTTTTGTCCTTTTTTCTCTGTCCTGGTTTTGCTCGTCTGTAAATGATTGAAACTCAGTCAAATAGTTCATTGTTCTCCAGCAAAACGTTTTGGAAACTCATGTTTAACCTTTAAAACTCTGACATGTTTTAGCACACAAGGCTTCATCGGGGAGTTCACTCATGATTGGACCATGAGAACAAAGGTTTTTAGTTCTTTCAAAGAGAGTCTTGGAGATGTTTGATGTTTCTGTTTTTCTGAAACCACCTGAAAGAAAAACTATTTTTCTTGCTTTATGTAGTGTGGAAGTTTTTAATGTTTCTTCATCTGTGATGTTCTTGAATGTGTTCACGTGAAGATGGTACAAATAAACTGTCCTTTCAGCTTTAGCTCCTAATTTATTCATTATATATGGATGTAGCACAGCAGCCGTCTCTTGATTAACACATGGAGGGCTCGGGATCTGATGGTGTCGTCTCCCTAATTTGCCCACTCAGTAAATCTCACTCATGGCCAAGAAATTGAAATGAACCTTGTTTCCCTGCTGGATAGTGATCCACTGTAACTCTGCTCCTCCTTCCTGTTTAGGATTTCTGTGGCTGAAGTAAAATTCCCTCCATCCATCACTTATCCCAGCTAACCCAAAGTGAAATAAAGTTTTGCTCGTCTTAAAAAAGCATTACAATAATGGGCATTACCAATGCAAACTGAATGATACAGAAGATGAAAGAAGAGACTTTGATCAGTTAATAAAGCTCATGATCTGGATTCATTGTGGCTGCTACACAGATACTTCTGGGTCACTTCTCTCAGTTAGGAACCTTCCTCACCAAACTGACTGTTGGACCACACCCCTGGTTTCATGAGAAATTGTTTCAGCCATGATTTCTCTTCCTGTATTTCAGAGTAAAGACTGAAGTGACAAATGGAAGCATGTTTAAAAAACACAATGTGAGAGAGACGTTGAGGTCCTTAGAAGTTACCCTGGGTTTTTCTGTCACCCTCCTAGATGTTACACACCTTGTTATTGGACTGATTTCTACTGTTGGACTACTCCTGCGGAGAGTAACAATACTCTTACTAATGAGCTCCCTTTCACACCTTTGGGGATATTTATTTTTGTGTTTGCAGCGCTGTGAGCCAGAACAGCGAGAGAAAAATCTGCAACAGCGACGAGCTGAATGCTTATGTGAATCGCAGCAGCTGCACATGTGCTACGCTGAATTAGAGGATATCTTTGCTCTGGATTTCTATTTCTACTTTTTCATTTCTATATGATTCTTCTTGCATCTAAACAAAGATGATTCAATTTGCTAAATGTTGATGGCTCTTCGTGCTCAGGTGTAAATGAGACGTAATATTTGCTCTTGGTTTGGTTCTCCTGTACAGAACCTTGCAGTACAACAGAAACCTAAAAACATTATTTGTAGTTGTTATTCTTAGTTGTTCTGCTGCCTAAATACCACAGGGTCTAAATTGGTGAGCGTGTTTGCCACTATATTTGCCCTGGATGTAGATGCAGAAACTCTTGCTCTGTATTTGAGAGAGAATCTTAGAAGAGATGTGACCTGTCAAAAAATTGCTAGTAAACGTAGCAGGTTCAGCTCTTTCAAGGTTACTGCTGAATGTAATGATGTGGGTGAAATGTACAATCCTGAACTCTGGCCTGAAGGGGCTCTGGTCCGGCGTTTTTATGAACCTCGTAAGCCCTGGTGCCAAGCTCAGTGGATCCAGCAGGGGAGATAACTGCGCCTTCTGGTACCAACGTATCAACATGAAGATGTCTATTAGGATATTATCTTACAACTGTCATGGTCTACGTTTGGGACAGAGTGCAGGGGACAAAGCTCGACGGATTGTTGTGGACAGTCTGCTTGCAGAATGTGACATTTTATGCTTGCAGGAGACATGGTTGTCCAAACAGGACCTGGGAAAACTTAACTGTCTAAATGCAAGTTTTTTGGGAGTGGGGGAATCAACAACTGATCTCAGCACAGCTATAGTCAGAGGCAGAATACCTGGAGGGGTTGCTGTGCTTTGGGACAAAAAAATAGACCCTGTGATAAAGCCCATTAGACTGGATGTAGACTGGTGTATTGGTATACAATATACACAGAACAATAGTAGTTTTATCATTCTTAATATTTATACTCCCTATGAATCTTGTCAAAATGAGCAAGAATACCTCAGTAGGCTGGCTTTTATTAATGCATTTATTCAAGACAACGATACTTACAGCATATATGTTTTGGGTGATTTTAATGCTGATCTCACAGACAGCAGTTCTCAGTTTGCTGACCACTTAACTCACTTCTGTCAAGTTAATAATCTTATCTTGTCTACCAAAGTGTTGCTGCCTGCAGACAGCTATACATACATAAGTGAAGCCTGGCATAGTACATCATGGCTGGACCACTGTATCTGTACAGCTGATGGACATGCAGCTTTAGCAAACATGACTATCAGGTATGCGGTAACTGTGTCAGATCATATACCTTTTGGTTTTACTGTGAATGTGGAACAAATGCCAGCATCAACTGGAAACAATATTGCTACCACACTGCAAAAACAGCTATACTTGAAACAAGCCAAATATTCTTAAATCTGACAAAATTTTCTTGTTTTGAGCAAAAAATCTGCCAATGGGGTAAGCAAAAGTTGCTTGACTAGAATTCTTAAAACTAGCAAATTAATCTAACTGCCATATGCCTTTTAACTAGACAAAATTGTCTAAAATGTATGCTTATTTGAAGAAAATGTGACTTATTATAAGTAAAAGACACTTTGATATTTAGAAAATCTGTACCTAAAATGAGCATTATGCTTTCTTGAACAAGCTGTTTTCAAGAATTATTTGCTTACTTTAAGATTCTTAAGATTCCTTAATTTAGATTTTTCACATAAAAAAAACACCTTACTATAGGACAAATTTTCTTAAAACTGAATTGTTTCTTTCTTGATTGAGCTAACTATAAGAATTATGTTTCGAGTCTGAGAACAATAATCAGCAAAAATTCCTGAGAATAAGACACCATCTCTTCAAAAGCTACTAAAAATAAGGGAATTCATCTTAAATTAAGACAGCAAAAGCACTCTTAGTTTTTGCGCTTTTATTGACACAGCAATGGGTCAGTACTCACTGAGGTCTGTTCCAGGAGAATCATGTCTAAAATTATACATTTCAGCAGGGTACTGTGTAACATGGCCAATATAAGAAGTGCATATTCCAGATACTCTTAACATGAATAATAACAGTATAACACACTCAAGGCTGGTATCAAAAATACATTTTGCTGAAGCTTAAAACAATCACTATTTCAAATCCTATATTACATAACATTTTAGAAGAACAAGTTTAACGACCACACAAACAAACATGTGTTTTACATTTGAACAACTTTTCTAGAGAAAAAAAAAAACAACCTCACTGACCAACACTGAGTCTGATAAACAAGGCAGATGGAGTCTGTCATCTGAGAGACTCACTCAATGAATGACTTCCACTCACCAAGCGCCTTCTTGTAAGAGGGGGTTGAATCTCGGTCATGGATGGAGTCTTTGAGTATTTCAGTTTGCAAGACAGACAGCAGTGTGGAAATGCACTTTGGATATGTGAGGTGGAGGGCATAGTAATATGCCATCAGATAGAGCAGTCCCTCATTAAGATCCTTCTGGTCAAAAGTGCTCACCGGTGTGGTTCCAACAGCTATCATGCAGTTGCCTTCAGAGACAAGCAGAACTGGGCAAGCCAGGGGTCGCTGACGCAGGTAACCTTCAGGGTCTTCTGAAGTCTACATGACAGAAAAAAAGAGGATTAGAACAAGACCGTGAGAAAGACAATTTTTGAGTTGCATTACAGTTTAAAATAGATCAACTTTTTTTGTAGTTTTTATTAACATCAACATGTTATGGGGATCTGAACTTTAAGAATATTTGACTGACTCCACAGTAAAATATATAAAATGAAAACATGAGTAACTGCAAAATTCAACAATATATACACATAGAATATTGCAGCCTTACCTTTAGGACATGGAAAAAAGCCTCACTACAGATGCCCAGCTTCTTAGGTGGTACTGTGCTGGAAGGGAAAAGCATGGGAAGGGCTCTGAACACAGTTGCTGCATGTTCCACTGGTTTGAAAAAAGAAAAATAAGACAGGGCAACACCATTAAGCATTGAAAATAATTTAATCTGCAAAGCATAAATGTAGACAAATCAAGATACTGTAGCATTACCTCCATCCAAAGTTTTTGGCGGCTTCATAACTTTCTTCATGACACCATAAAACTGCACCTTCGAGTAGAAGATTTCCCATCTATCCTTCATCTCAGAAATGTATTTCAAGTTGGATGGTTGAATAATTCTCCGCAGCTCATCAAGGACCTGAAAAATACAGACAGAAACCCAACTGAGATAGATCTGTCTAGCTCTGTATCTGGTCTTGACAATAAGTGATAACAATTTAAACATGAGGGCCAGTATTTAAGAAATTTGAAAATCATATCAAAATGTCCCCAAAGGAATAACAGGATGGCTAAAAGAAATAAGTACTGCTTACATGATCCAGTTCTCTGAAACAAGGATATGCCTCTAGTATCTTCACTGCTCTGTCCTGCTCCTTTATAGCATCAGAGTTAATGAATTGTCTTCTAGACTCAAACTCCAGGTTCAGCAGTTGGGTAACAGCAGCTTTGTTCTGTTTTTTGGTCTTGTATATTTCTTGAAGTGTCTTGTAGTGTTTTGCCTGGGTTTTTTGGCTGTCAAAGAAGTCAGCTGAACCAGCTAAATACACAGAGCAGAGGTGTGTAAATCATTTATTGCCACAGTAAGGCTTTATATATCTGTTATTGGTGCAAAACAATAAAACAAAAATACCAAAATATATCTGTAAATTAGATCAACAAATTAACTAAACACCTAACTTAAAATTGTTCATTCATCCTGTCAAGTTGTCACTATTAAATGGAACACAAAGATTCCAAGATAAACAGTGAAGTAGTTGTGTTCCATTGTTAGCAGAATTTTTAACAAAAAAACAAAAAGTTTCGTCCAAACCACATTTACACTCAGGGTGTAATAAGAGGGTGCATTATATTATACTTACATTCTTCATCACTGCCATCCTGGTGGTGCACTGGGGTGCCCATCGATCTAACTGGTGATTTATCTAGAATAATAGTTGATGCACTGGACTCCCCACTGCTGTCATTTTTTGCAACGCTTTCATTCCCATCCTTTCTTGGCTTCTTCACAGGAGGTTTTTTGCCCTTTCTTGGACTTTTGACATTGGAGAGTCTCTTCATTAGCTTTTTAGCAACATGCTCCTAATAGGTACAAACGATAAAAATTAAAAGATGATAAGATACATCACTCATGATTAACACAGAGTGGTATTGAGCAAATGCTACTTACCCACTCACCACACGTTTCTTTAAGCATTGGGTAGTACTCCATTAATCGCTTTGCCATGGCATCAACCTCATGTTTGCTGGGGTATCTGGAGTCCTCAGCTGCTCTTGCTATTGAAATCATGTTTGTCATGGTGTTTCTTACGAGTCGACAAAAGAGTTCCTTTGACAAAGGTTCAGCACACTCTGTCCCCAGCCGCTTCTTTTCAAAGTAGGAATGTCGAGCTTGCTCAAGTTCACTGTCTGTGAAGACTATGTACTCTGGGTTGGACATAGTCACAAACTTAGAAGTGCTGGGTTCCTCTCTGGAGAAGTCACCATCTCCAGTAGTTGTTAGCGTTTTTTCAGCAGCAGTCTTGTTCTAAAATACAGTGTACATGGGGCTAATTTCACATAAAATTGCATAAGAACTTTAGGTCTCTACACATGAAAGAAAGTACAACAAAATATCAGTAAAGTGTCAAACAATAAAAAATATGTATATTTAATAAATGTGTAGGCCACTTGATTTAAATCAAAACTAAAGAAGATTCTACTGTCTATCTGTTAAGCGAGTATTGGTGGAATTACTTGAAACTGCATAAAACAAGCTGGTGTGTTCTCAGTTTTGTCACACAACGATAGGACAGAACTTACTTCTTCACATTTGTGCACTGCAAGCCATAGAGCCCGACGCCTGAGGAAATGTTCAGGACCAGGAAACAGATCTTTGATGTCATCTCGTGAAAGTGATGAGAGCAGGTCTTCTCCAACTTTTGCTTCTGCAATAGGAGTTTCCAATTATCACTACATTGCACTATCCTCATGTGCAAGCCAGCTGACAGCTTTGCTTGGGTAACAAACAGGATACACAAGAAACATACCGGTAATTTAATATTTACCATTTAAAAACAATTCTCTATTCCATTATATTCCCTCCTGACTGCTCCACAGGTTCTAAATTACCTTCCTCCTATTGACTGGAAAAAGCATTATAGTTGTGATTCGCTTGCACCTTTCGTCCACACGTAAATGGCGTTTTCGGTCACTGAAAAAGGAGATTTCTAAAAACGCTTGCCAGGGTGGATATTTTTGAAAACTCCTTTTTTGCATTTAGGTGTGGACGAGAAAAACGGAGAAAACGCAGCGTCAAAGGTGTGGGCCTTTTTTGACGACACACTGTGCGCCGCGTTATTGTTTCGGTGAAATGAATTTCTACAATACTGTTAATTGTACTCTCTGCAGTGTTTAAATGCTTACATATACACACACAGTTACTGTCCCTCCACACATAGGACTGGGTTCTGCTTTTATGCCCTATCTTTCTTTACTATTTCCCACCGAGGCTTCTAGACTTCTGATTGGCCAACATTCAGGTTAGGAACACGGTTAGGAATATATCGCCACCTGTTGCTTTGGCATGTTCCTAGCAGCGTTTTCCTTAATTTCTGCGTTTACGTGTGGACGGGATTATTTTTTAAAATGAAAACGGAAAATCTCCGTTTTCAGAAATACCCATGTACATAGTGTAATAGCACTAGCATATTTAAATATGCTAATGCTACTAAGCTAACCGCACAAGCTAAGCTAACAACCGGTATAGCCTGCCATGCTAGCGACTTAACATGCAACATAGCAGAACACAAAACATAGAAAAAACAAAACAGTCACATACCTTTCAAGGTGGCAATTGTTATTTCGTCCAGTTTCTCCATAGCATGCCTTAATTTCTTCACACTGTACCACTGTATCCCAGACCCAAAAATATTACTAATCCTGCAATCCAAATTTGAGGTGCGAAGCTAGAGGCGCGAAGCTGGACTGTACCAACTCAGGAGTATGGGGTTGTGTACAGAAATGGTTTAGTTCGCTCTTTTATATCTATAAAATTCTATATATTTAAAGATATGACTATTTAGTTAGATTATATTAAGTAAATACTGACATGTCGGTACTATTACTTAGTACAGCTGTTATAAGGCCCCGAATTAGGATAGCCATTCCTACCCCTTAATGGAATAATCCTGGTCATCTTGGCTTTATGGGAAAAACGGTTCACGGACCAGTGAAACAAAATGATTTGGCGCTGTGTTATCTGCTTCGTATTTGTGGGTCTGACCCTCAAATCCTTACTGAGTCATATTAATTCTGCACATAGCCATAGTCCAGATTTCCGTGTAGTTTGTGGCATAGATGGATGTGTCAAAGAATATCGTGTTTACAATTCATTTTGGTATCACATTCGTCGAACACACTCCGACCACCTTGGCAATGGACGATGCAGCGGATCGACTAGGACACAAAAATCTGTAAGGTGAGACTGACTATATACTTTGATATCTTTGTAAATAATCATATAAAGTATTCATGTTAGATTCCTACTTGTTTTTACAGCTTAACAGTAGATATGTTAATGCTAATTCCTTATGATCCACATCAATGCTATTTCTAAACAATTTTTCTGAGTGTTTAATTTCTCCTAATAGAGAAAACACCATTTTTTTAAAACTTTTGTTTTAAATAAACCAATGGGCATGGTCCAGAGTCTCCTTGGTTGTTTGTGTTTATTAATATTCATTGTTTCAGTTAGTTTCCTGGTTATTTGTTAATTATTTCCAGTGTTTAGGTGTTCTCCGTGCCTCCCTTGTCTTGAGTCAAGTGTCCCTGGTTTGATGTTCATGTTTATTCCTGTTTTACTTTGATAGTCCCTGCCCTGCATCAGTGTATTTTGTTGCCCTTCCCCCTGGTCTCTTCTCATCTGATTAGTGTCAGCTGTGTTTCGTACCTGTCTGCCAATTCCTCGTTTCCTTTTGTGTATGTATATTTAGTGTGTTCTTCCCTCTGTTCTTTGTCGGATCGTCTGCATTTTCTCCTCTGTGTCATCTGTGTTCCCTCCCTCGGGTTTTCATGTCTCATGATCCTTGCTCCAGGTTGTAAGGTTTTTGCAACATTTTCAATGTTTCCTGTGTTCTTTAGTTTAGCTTTCCAGGTTTAGGTTTTTGAGGATTCTTACAGCTTTTAAACTACAGTTAAGCTGCCAAGTATCAATCAGCAATAAATTAGTAAAATTTTATTAAACTCAGTCTGAAAACATACATATTTTGGAGTAAATTATCAAATGCGAATAGAATTATTTAGAAATTATCAGTGTAGCTTGTAATTAATATCTTTAACTAGTCAATTAATCAATTAATCTCAATTGCAGTTCTAGGAGGGAACCCTCATCAGCGGAGAACAGAAGTCTGAGTAACATGTGGGCCTACAGGACTGATCCAGTGGTCGAAAACCAGCCAACAAGCCAGCCAACAATGGATGCGGCTGTAGACACCAGATTGAACTCAGGAGAAGATGCAGTGATTGATCAAAACACAATACAGCATGATCCAGACAGTGTGTGCCCCGAACATTTTGGTACTTTTGACAGTAATAAGACATTGTACTCTGGCTTCGATGATGGTGCCCATATCTCGCAAAGGCCCCTTGTTCCATCCCAGACCAACAATGATACCTCGACTCCAAACATTTCAGCAGCTTGTCCAAGCGTGTTTGCAGATGGAGTAGCATCATCCCAATCTATGGTGAGTCTATCACTACTGAACAATAACAACTTCTTTTGATAAAACATTTTACCAGTTTATTACACTCCTATATTTATTTCTCTTTTCTGAAGGATGACTCCTGCCACGATGTTCTTATCAGACAAGCAACAGCTCTTGTATTGACTGCAAGAGAGAAACATCGTCTTTCACAGGTTTGTGCTCATACAAAATTAGAATGATTATTTTAACATGTGGCTCTATTTTTTTTTCATCATTTATTATTAACAATTTTCCCTAAACTGTAACTGCCTTTAATTCATTCTGATTATCCTAATAGTAACTATGCAAAACCGAGCATCACTTGTATGTGCCTCCAACTTTCCAGTTTACCCAAGGCAGTCATAGTCTCCAGCCATCCATCCATTCACCTCCGCCTATCCTTTTCAGGGTTGCTCCCATCACAAGCCTTCCTCCGCCACCTAACTCTTAGTCTCAGTTTAAAAAGGAAAATTGTAATCTTAATTAAACTAAAAATTTGAGTTTTGCAAGAAATCCGAGAAGGAATTAAAAAAAAATTTTTTCCTTCAGTTTCAGTGAGGAAAAAAATCTATAAGAAACAGTCAAATAATTCTATGCAGTTTTTTGGTTGCAGAGCTACGTACGTTATTAGTCCTTACATTATAAGTTGTCTATTCGCTAAATGTGCTGCCCCTTTAAGGCAGGCATGATCATTTGGGTGTGTGTTTTTTGTACCAGCAGACTTGCCGTAGTACCTCACCAGGGAAAAACAGTCCTTTAGACAAACTGTCGTCTATTCCACTTTTTGCTCACTTTTTCTTGCTCAGCCTGAGAGAGCACATGCCTGTAAGTAGTTGCTATCTGTTTTGTAAGCTTTCCCGCGATAGTTATGCGTAGCAGTTTAGAGATTTGTGTGGAAAACTTTCTTTTGTGAGGAAAAACGGCCGCGATGCTAACACGTTAGCCCGTCTATGGGATTTCCCATGTAATGTTAGCATTAAGCTAACCGCTAAATGCGTGAGCCTGATAACGGGTGAGAGAGGGTTTGGATAAGTTTGTGTTTATGTGTTATATACATTGTAGTGCATGGCTTAATGTTTGATGTTGTAAAGAAAATTCAATTACAGCAGAAATGTAATATTTTATTTTTGTTTCTGTACCAGTTTTACAGTGCTTCAACAGTAAACATCTAAAACGTATCCGCTGACTCCTGGATGTTTATTGTGGACCTGTTAGCTATCTGCCAAGCTAGAAACCAGCTTTACACCCTAGTGAGGGCAGAATAGTAAAAAGGCATCGTCCCAACACGGCTACCTACAGAAAAGTGGATCTGCGTGGAACACAGTTTCTTCTGTTTCTTCTAAGCTACAATGGATAGTAACGACGACACGCTTGAGACGCGGTCAATATGCTCCAACACCTCACGTGCCAGTCAGCGCTCTTCAGCCAGTGCCATTGCAGCCAGAGCACGGGCAAAAGCAGAGGCTGCACGTGCTCAAGCACTATTTGCACAAAAAGAGGCAGATATGTTAAAAGCACAAGCATATATTGAGGAAGATCAACAAAAAGCAGCAGCTGAGGCTGCTAGGAAGAAAGCAGAGCTGCAAGCCAGTTTGCATACCTTGAGGCTTGAGAGCGCGGCTGCAGCTGCCATTGCTGAAGCGAATGTTCTTGAAGCAGCCGTTGAAAACGAATTTGGGGAGTTAGATCGGGTTAGCCTAAAAAATGAATACGTTGAGCGTAATCCAAGTCCTGAACCTCACCAAAACTCACAGCTACCAGAACTCATACCAACTCTGATGCACCAACTACCAGTCGACAGTGATGAGATCAGCAAATACGACTTGCCTGTTCAGAGAACATCCAAATTGAGTCAAGATGCCACTCCCTTTTACCCTCGTACTCAAAGCCCCTGCAGGACAGCCCCGTTCAAGCAAGAACATTCACACAGCTTAAATCCATCCAGGGATACCTACAGACACCAGACACAGTCACATGATATGAGACAATACAGCAGTAGCTACCAACCGCCTCAGTCTCATACAGGTGCTGCCAGGACTGACGAGCCCACTTCATCATCGACCACAGACTTGGCCAAGTATCTAATACGGCGAGAGATGATAAGCTCTGGGCTGTTAAGGTTCGACGATCAGCCAGAAAATTATTGGGCCTGGAAGCAATCTTTCCACAGTTCTACAGAGGACTTAAAACTGACGTCAAGAGAGGAGCTTGATCTGCTATGTAAATGGCTGGGACCAAAGTCATCAGAGCATGCTAAGAGGATACGAGCAGTCCACATACACGATGCAGCTGCAGGTGTAAGAATGGTATGGCAAAGGTTGGAAGACTGCTATGGATCGCCAGAAGCAATTGAAGAAGCTCTCCTAAAGAAACTGGATGATTTTCCAAGAATCTCAAATCGAGAAAATCAAAAGCTGAGAGAGCTGGGAGACATTCTCTTGGAGCTTGAAGCCGCCAGAGCCAATGGGTTCCTACCAGGCCTCAGTTACCTGGACACATCTCGGGGCATCACTCCAATCATCCAAAAGTTGCCATACTCCCTGCATGACAAGTGGGTCTCTTTAGCATCTCGTTACAAAGAAAATCATCAAGCGTCTTACCCACCGTTCTCCTTCTTCGCAAAGTTTGTTTGTGATCAAGCCAAAACGCTCAATGATCCAAGCTTTGCCCTTCTTACAAGTGGTTGGAGGACGGGGAAGCCAGAACACCCCTTCAAATCAAACATGAAAATACCCATTTCTGTCAAAAAGACAGAAGTCTCCTCAAACTCTAAAAACATGCAAGCCAGCCCCTCAGGGAAGAGGAGGGCCGAACCAGATGAACAATGCCCACTCCATAACAAACCACACCCCCTCAGAAACTGTCGTGGGTTTAGGAGTAAATCTTTGGATGAAAGGAAAGCTTATCTTAGAGAAAATAATATTTGCTTTAAGTGTTGTGCTTCGTTCACTCATCTAGCAAAAGACTGCCACAAAAACGTTCAGTGCAGAGAGTGCAAGAGTGAGAACCACCCTACTGCACTACACCCAGGGCCGGCCCCCTGGATATCAGAGACTCCTGTAACCGCAAGAGAGCAAGGCGGGGAGCAAGGAGAAGAAGCTCCTCAAGCTGTCACAGCAAAATGCACAGACATTTGTGGGACTACCGTAAGAGCAAAGTCGTGCTCCAAAATCTGTCTTGTCAGAGTTTATCCAGCTGGCCAGAGGGAGAAAGCTGTTAAGGCGTACGTTGTTCTCGACGAGCAAAGCAATAAGTCTTTGGCAAGAACAGAGTTTTTTGAGCTTTTTGGAGTTACAGAGGGCGTGGCAGCATACACCTTGAAGACCTGCTCAGGAGTTATGGAAACAACAGGGCGCCGAGCTAACAATTTCATCATGGAGTCATTAGATGGTAAGACTCACATTCCACTCCCCACCTTAATCGAATGTGACATGCTTCCTGATGATAAGTCTGAAATCCCCACACCTGAGATCGCCAGACATTATCCACATTTCAAGCGGGTTGTGGATAAAATCCCGGCTATAGATCCATCAGCAAGCATCCTGATCTTGCTCGGTCGAGATGTACCACAGGCACACAAGGTTCGAGAGCAATGCAATGGGCCCCACGATGCCCCCTACGCCCAGCGTCTCGACTTGGGATGGGTGATTGTGGGAGAGGTTTGTCTCGGAAGAGCTCACAAACCAGAGTTTGTAAACGTCTATCGGTGCAACGTGCTGAGTAACGGTCGTACCTCTCTGTTCGACCCTTGCACTAACAGTTTCTACATCAAAGAGAAGCTTGACACTCCAGAGCAGCATCATCAGTTTCTAGGAGCTAACGCATCCGAAATCCTGTTTGATGGGAAAGATGGCCTTGGTGAAGGGGTCTTCCGGCAAACGCCACACGACAACAAACCTGCTATGTCTGTGGAAGACAAACTCTTTCTGGAAATAATGGACAACGAGGTCTTCATAGATGACTCGAATAGTTGGGTGGCACCACTACCCTTCAGGCAACCAAGGCACAAACTCCCTAACAACCGAGCCCAAGCAGTCAAGCGTCTTTTGACATTACGGCACATGCTGGAGAAGAAGCCAGATATGAAAGAACACATGATTGCCTTCATGCAGAAGATCTTTGAGGCAGGTCATGCTGAACCAGTACCACCACCCACTGGTGAACAGGAGTGCTGGTATTTACCAATCTTCGGAGTGTATCATCCGCGAAAACCAGGTCAGGTACGGGCAGTGTTCGACTCCAGCGCTAAGCAGGATGGTGTCTCACTGAATGACATCCTGCTGAGTGGCCCTGACTTGAATAATTCACTTTTAGGAGTGCTCATCCGCTTCCGCAAGGAACCTGTAGCGGTGGCAGCAGACATAGAACAAATGTTCTATTGCTTCAAGGTTCGCCACGATCACCGAGACTTCCTACGTTTCCTCTGGTTCGAGGACAATGACCCCACCAAGTGCATCACAGAGTATAGGATGACCGTGCACGTATTCGGCAACAGCCCCTCTCCTGCTGTTGCCATATACGGCTTGAGAAGAGCAGCTTTGCAAGGACAGGAAGACCAGAGTGCAGAAGCAAAGCAGTTTGTTCTAAAGAACTTCTACGTGGACGATGGTCTTGCTTCCTTCCCCACCGATGACAATGCCATCCGAGTGCTGAAAGAAACCAAGGAGATGTTGGCTGATTCCAACATACGGCTACATAAGATAGCCTCCAACCACGACGTAGTAGTGGAGGCGTTTCCACCTGAGGAACGTGCTAAAGAGCTGAAAGACCTAGAGCTAGGTGTGGATCCGTTACCTATGCAGAGAAGCTTAGGTCTCAACTGGCACCTTCAAACCGACAGCTTTACCTTTCTTGTCTCCCAGGAGGAGAAGCCCTTTACCCGTAGAGGTATTCTCTCCACAGTTAACAGCATATTCGACCCGTTGGGGTTTGCAGGTCCTATAGTAGTCCAGGGCAAGGCTATAGTCCGAGAGTTATGCGCTGAGCATTGCGATTGGGACACCCCGATACCTGCTGAAAAAGTGGCACAGTGGAAGTCTTGGAGAGACTCACTGAAGGCACTCGAGCAACTTCACATACCAAGGCCATACCTACCTGTTTCTCTGCTTTCCACACGGCACAGGGAGTTATGTGTCTTTTGCGACGCGTCCACCATGGCCATCTCTGCAGTTGCCTACCTCAGGGCAGTTGATGATGAAGGACACTGTCTTGTAGGATTCTGCATGGGGAAATCTAAGTTAGCACCCCGGCATTCCCATACTGTGCCCCGTCTAGAGCTTTGTGCAGCTGTACTAGCAGTTGAGCTGGCCGATATCTTGAGGGATGAGCTAGATGTGGAAATCCACACAGTGAAGTTTTACACCGACTCCAGAGTTGTGCTGGGCTACATCTGCAACGCCAACCGGAGGTTTTATGTGTATGTTGCTAACAGAGTAGCACGCATCCGGAAGTCTTCGCAGCCTGAACAGTGGCAGTTTGTCAGTTCAGAACAAAATCCTGCTGACCATGGTACCAGACCAGTTCCAGCTGCACTGTTGAGAGATACAAACTGGTTTTCTGGGCCATCATTTCTTGAAAACGACGAGCGAGTTGCACTTACCCCACCAGAGTTCTTTGAGCTCGTTGAACCAGACGGGGATGCAGACGTGCGTCCACTAATAGCAGCCTTTGCGACAGGAGCTTCTGAAAGACAGCTTGGTTCACACAGGTTCGAGCGCTTTTCCAGCTGGAAGACACTTGTATGTGGCATAGCAAAGCTCATCCAGAAAGGCAGATCCTGTGCTAAGATCCTGGAGGGAGATTTGACAAAGGTAGATGAGCATATACAGGCAAGAACAGTAATTGTACAGACTGTACAGCACGAGGCCTTCAAAGAAGAACTCAAGAGCCTGTTCAAAGGAGAACTTGTCTCAAAACGCAGCCCTCTCAGGAAACTTGACCCTTTCTTGGATTCAGATGGTGTACTGAGAGTTGGTGGCCGCACGTCATTATCCGCAATCTCATGGGAAGAGAAACATCCCATAATCATTCCCAAAAGCAACCACATTGCTACCTTGTTGGTGCGGTATTATCATGAGCAAGTAGTACACCAAGGTAGGCACTTCACGGAAGGGGCCATCAGATCCGCTGGACTGTGGATTCTGGGAGGAAAAAGACTTGTATCAAGTATCATACACAAGTGTGTCGTCTGTAGGCGGTTGAGAGGAAGTCTGGAAAAACAAAAAATGTCCAACTTACCTGCTGATCGGTTGACCCAATCTCCTCCTTTCACCCAAGTTGGATTAGATGTTTTTGGACCATGGACGGTTTGTGCCCGTCGCACGAGGGGAGGCCTTGCAGAGAGTAAGCGCTGGGCTGTTATGTTTACTTGTTTAGTAACAAGGGCAGTTCACCTGGAGGTGATAGAATCTCTGTCTACGTCAAGCTTCATAAATGCGCTTAGGCGATTCACTGCCATCAGAGGTCCAGCAAAGCTCTTTCGTTCAGACCGAGGCACAAACTTTGTCGGTGCATGTAAAGAACTTGGTATAACCCCAGAAGATGCAACACTTCATTCTTACCTCAGAGACCAAGGCTGCACGTGGGACTTCAATCTTCCACACTCCTCCCACATGGGGGGAGCATGGGAAAGAATGATAGGGATGGCTCGCCGCATTTTGGATAGCATCTTACTCAAGATGCATTCCCCTAATCTTTCACACGAAGTGCTCACCACGTTGATGGCAGAGGTCGCAGCCATCATGAATGCCCGGCCAATAGTCCCTGTGTCGTCAGATCCAGACATGCCGACCATACTCACCCCTGCTATGCTTTTAACACAAAAGGTGGACTCCGTGTCTGCTCCCTTGGAAGACATCGACCTCAAGGATCTTTACCGAAGTCAGTGGAAGCAAGTTCAAAGTCTTGCGGATTCATTCTGGAAAAGATGGCGTCAAGAGTACCTAACGACACTCCAGCCAAGAAGGAAATGGCAAGCAGAACAAGCCAACCTGCAAGTTGGAGATGTTGTGCTCCTAAAGGACAAGGAGGCTAAACGAAATCAATGGCCCACAGGGCTTGTGGTAAATACCTTTCCGGGTCGAGACAGCAGGGTCCGGAAAGTGGAGGTGAGAGTTGTTCAAGGAGGCACCCCCAGGGTGTATTCGAGACCCGCCACTGAAGTTGTGTTGTTACTCAGAGGGACATAGTGGTATAGTACTCTATACCAGGCGGGGAGTGTGCTGCCCCTTTAAGGCAGGCATGATCATTTGGGTGTGTGTTTTTTGTACCAGCAGACTTGCCGTAGTACCTCACCAGGGAAAAACAGTCCTTTAGACAAACTGTCGTCTATTCCACTTTTTGCTCACTTTTTCTTGCTCAGCCTGAGAGAGCACATGCCTGTAAGTAGTTGCTATCTGTTTTGTAAGCTTTCCCGCGATAGTTATGCGTAGCAGTTTAGAGATTTGTGTGGAAAACTTTCTTTTGTGAGGAAAAACGGCCGCGATGCTAACACGTTAGCCCGTCTATGGGATTTCCCATGTAATGTTAGCATTAAGCTAACCGCTAAATGCGTGAGCCTGATAACGGGTGAGAGAGGGTTTGGATAAGTTTGTGTTTATGTGTTATATACATTGTAGTGCATGGCTTAATGTTTGATGTTGTAAAGAAAATTCAATTACAGCAGAAATGTAATATTTTATTTTTGTTTCTGTACCAGTTTTACAGTGCTTCAACAGTAAACATCTAAAACGTATCCGCTGACTCCTGGATGTTTATTGTGGACCTGTTAGCTATCTGCCAAGCTAGAAACCAGCTTTACACCCTAGTGAGGGCAGAATACTAAAAATAAATCTCTTTTAATAGCAAACAACTAAGATGTCGTTTGTTCTTTTTGTCTGTTTTACAGAGTGGTGTGAATGATGTCGTTGCAGCATTACAACAGTATCAGGCATCGTTGGTCAATAATCTGAGAAGTCAGGTACAAAAGGTTTTCCAGCAGCATCATGGAAGTGGACTTGAAAAAGATGTTTTGGCAGTCTTTGACCAGATTGAGGATCCATTTTCCTCTGTTTCAACAACATACTGGCAGGATGATGTGATAAAGAGAAATTTCAATTTTGTGGAGTCCGAGGAGGTTTGTGTTGGGTATACTGCTGTCATGGTAAAAAAAGGGAAAAAAAGATTCCTCACTACTGTGCCCAAATGTTTTCATTATGTTCCGCTTGTCAGAAGTTTGGAGCAGTTATTGTCCCATCCAAGAGTTTTGGCATTGATAGATGAGCAGAAAAATTACAGAAATGAGTATTTATATGATATCATAGATGGAGAACTCATGAAGTCTCACCGTTTATTTTCTGCACACCCCTCTGCCTTACAGATTATCCTTTACTCAGATGAAATTGAAATTTGTAACCCACTTGGGTCTCATGCCTCCAAAAATAAGTTGGTAATGTTCTATTATACTTTGGGAAACATTAATCCTAAATATCGATCAAAACTAGCTGCCATTCGTCTACTTGCCATTGCAAAAAAGAGTGCGCTTTCTGAATGTGGTGTAGATGGAATCTTGCAAAGGCTGCATGAGGACTTAGTGAAGCTATATAATGGAGTTAAAATTCAAACTGGAAATGGTGAACGTGAAATATTTGGAGCATTAGTTTCATTATGTGGAGACACTTTGGCACAGCATGAGCTTTGCGGGTTTAAAGAGGGTGTTGGGTTTGCCCATAGTAAATGCAGGCAGTGTGAATGTTCATTTGAGGACATGCAAATTTATTTTGATGAGGATAACTTTGAGGAACGGACATTTGAATGACATGTCCGGCAATGTAGCGAAATTGAGAAGGCCAACACAGAGTATCTAAGAAGCAGCTTAAAAACAACATATGGAATAAACAGAAGAAGCAAACTTATTAATTTCCCAGCATTCAACTTGATCCAACAAACACCCCAAGACATGATGCATGTAATTTTTGAAGGGATTGCTCCATTAGAAATAAAGTGTGTGTTGAAACACTTAGTTCTTATGCTTATGGGAGAGCTAGACTTAGATCTCTTCAATGCTGCAATGACTGGTTTCCCATACTCTCCAGTTGATATTAGAGATAAACCAAGTGTTATTACCTACAGTACATTAGCTTCCAGTGACAATAAGTTGAAGCAGTCCTCGGGGCAAATGATTGTTCTTCTGAAAATTTTGCCATTTCTGATTGAATCAGCCAAAGGTACTGAACACTACGCATTCATTCTTGAACTCATTGAGATAGTTCAGATTTTACTTGCTCCTGTCATCAGTCTGCAGACTATTAACAAGTTGAAAATCCTCATTGAACAGCACTTGAAGCACATGAAAGCCCTTTTCCCAGATAACAACATCACACCAAAACAACATTATTTGATTCATACACCAAGCCAAATTAAACGTTTGGGACCAATGGTCCGTCATATGTGCATGAGATTTGAATCGAAACATTGCTTTTTCAAACAATGGGTGTCAAAAATAAATTTTAAAAATGTTTGCAAATCTTTAAAACCCCTGGAGGGTCTTAAGGACATTTATTGTCTTTTGAATTTTTAGTTTTAAACCATTTTCACTGTGTTGAGTGGATTAAAGCCAAATTTGTCAAAGAATCTTTTTTTAACTTTTTTTTTTTTAATTGTGGTGTAAATTCATTAAATTAGCCTAAAATGGCTAAGCTACAGCGATGCATCCACCTTTATGCCTTTGGACAAAAATTGTCCCATTGAAACCCATTATAAACGCTATTTTTCACGCCAGAAAAATTAAGGTTTAAGGGATCGTCAGGTTTCCACCTTAGGTTTCGTTTTTAACTAGAGACCTTAGAGTTGTAATTTTTTTATTTGTCCACCGAGTGGCACCCTTGCTTCACATTTGACCTCTGCTCGAAAACAGCGGGCTGCAGAACTGAACTGCGGGAAAGGAAGTCTGATTTCCGGCTTGCATCACCGGCTATGCCCGCTGATCGGGCGAGACCAATCCACCCTCTCACCGACGTGAGAGGGTGGATTTTTTTTTTCAATCAACAGGAAATGACGTATTTGTTGTCACGTGGTATGGATGTGTCTGCTGGAGAAAGGAGTCCCACGCAACATGCCCCGGTTCTTCGTCGCAACTTACCCCGGGAAGAGGCACTAATTTCGGCCTAGAGGACCAGCATTGACCGCCTGGAGACTATTTTCGGTTCCGGAAATTTTTTTTTTAAAGTAGATCGAAATTAATTTTGGTGCCGATCTTTGGACCATCTAAAGGCCTAATTATATTAACTATCAAATATTACTTCAAATGTTTTTTTTGGAAAATATTTAGTTTTTTAGGTTTTTTTTTAGTTTTTTTTGTAATACAACTGGGATTTAAAGGGTTAAAACAACGAAAATATAATTAAAACTTTATATGAATATTTCAGGGAGAAGTA
The DNA here is from genome assembly GCF_057382095.1 of Aulonocara sp. 'chitande type north' Nkhata Bay. Lineage (NCBI taxonomy): Eukaryota > Metazoa > Chordata > Actinopteri > Cichliformes > Cichlidae > Aulonocara > Aulonocara sp. 'chitande type north' Nkhata Bay. The sequence goes on from NC_141346.1 coordinate 69,963,536, forward strand.
GTTTTAAAAGACTGACCAATTTAAAGTGAAAAAAAAAATTAATATTTAATATTTTTATTGCACTTTTGGGGAATTTGCATTTTTCATGGATTTTTTAATGTGCTCCTGCAAAAAAAATAATGGCAGGTCAAAATTCATTTTGGTGCCAATCTTTTGTCCATCTGAAGGCCTAATTATAATAACAATCAAATATTACTTCAAATGGTTTTTTTTGAAAATATTTAGTTTTTTTGTTTTTTGGGGCTAAAAAAACAGGGTGCTCACGTAATGAAACTGGTATTTAAAGGGTTAAAACAACGAAAATATAATTAAAACTTTATATAAATATTTCAGGGAGAAATAGTTTTAAAAGACTGACCAATTTAAAGTGAAAAAAAATATGAATATATAAAGTTTTTATAGCACTTTTTGGGGAATGGACATTTATTGTCGTTAAGCACAAAGGTGGATGCATTTTTAAGACGCCTCCAGGTTTAATAAAGCATAATCAAATGTATGAATGTTGTCAGAATGTGGATAGTTTTGATCACCCCATTTTTTCCAATGAATGCACATTAGGACCAACCTCAGAAGTAAGCATAATGTCATACTTAAAAGAAAAAATGAGGGCCTTCCTTGGAAATGATGAAGTAAACCATGCAGTGACTGTTAAATGGCTTAATCTAAATGGTAACAAATACATAAGGGATAGGTCATTAATTGTTTGTGCTGTTGGTTCTAGTGGTTTACCTATATTTGGGCTTGTGAAAAATATCTATGTGATCAATTCATCATTGTACTGTTTTGAATTCCAGCAGCACAATACCATTTGTTATGACAGAGATTACATGTCATATAAGATAGAGATTCCAAACATGGCACAAGCAACGGAGCTGATATCCGCTGATAATCTTATAGATTTCACTCCATATTACAGTTTCACACACAAAGATATGACATATGCAGTCATGAAATATTACCTGTGTGATGTAATTGGACTACACATGAGTTCAACAGATGTTTTATAAAAGGTACACTGCTTTACATGCATGAACTGTATTATCAGGTTATTGTTTTGGACAGTTTTGTTGTTGAGTTTTCTATCAAATCTGACAGTTGAATGCGATTGTAGCATTGCCACAGTGAAGATATGTGTACTGATACTTGTCTGATGCTGATCTATTAATCTGTTTGACCTGGCCTAAAGTGAATGAGTTATGCCGTTTCTGTTTTTCAAATGGGCCTGTATTTCATGTTTATCATGTGCTTTTCCAGCTTTTGTGCATGTTTTGTCAAACTTGACAGCAGTTTTATTACACTTTAGTGTCAATAAATACATTTCTTAAACTGAGCAGCTGTTTAAGTGGCCTTACTCTTGAAATGAGAAAAATAATCTTGTTTTTATTAGGGAATTTCAACCATACCTTGTAACTGGTAAATAAAGCTCAAGATGAGCTGAAATATCCTTTTAAGGAAAAGTTAGACATATTTTCCTAGAATAAGATTTATTTTCTTGTGCAAAACTTGCTTGTTAAGAATATATTTTCTTTTTAGACAAAAAATAAGAAAAAATGTCCATAAAGAAGGGTTTTTTTACTTTCTTGAAAATCGTTTTTTGCAGTGCAGTGTAAAATTAGACTGGTCAGCTTGTAGTGAAGATGATTTCTTAGCTTATCATAGTAATACCGATATACATCTGAACAACATTTCTTTGCCCAAAGAAGCTATTTTGTGCAAGGATGTCAACTGTAAGAATGCTGTGCATAAACATTTACTCTGCTCCATGTATGATGATATAGTGACTGCTCTGCATGAAAGTGGTACACTGCTTGATAAACAATATAAGCATAAGAAACCTAACATCAGACCTGGCTGGAAAGAACATGTATCCATGTACCATGATGAAGCTCGCATAGCTTATAAATGTTGGGTCATGGCTGGAAGACCTAAACAAGGCCCAGAATTTGAACAGAAAAAATGTGCGAATGCCAGATATAAGTACGCTGTTCGCTTTATAACTAAAAATGAGCAAATGCTGAGAGCAGATTCTTTGGTAAATGCTGTGAAATAATATGGCAGATTTTTGGAAAGAGGTGAAAGCTCTTAATAACTGTAAACCATCTCTACCATCAACTGTTGAAGGTGTTTCTGGGGCAGATAACATTGCAGCCTCATGGAGACAGCATTACAGTGCGTTGTTTAACTGTATAAAAAGTGATCCATATGAGGACAATCTTGACATGAGTAATGACACAATAAGTGTAAGGACACGTGAAGTATATGAAGCCATTCATAGGTTGTCTGATAATAAATCCTCTGGTTTGGATCACATCACTGCAGAACATTTAAAACATGCTAGTTTAAGGCTAGCTCCTCTTCTAGCGCTCTGTTTCACTGGGTTTATGATTCATGGCATATTACCAGACTCAATGCTGTGTATTTTACTGGTACCAGTTATGAAAGACAAAGCTGCAAAAGTGAGCTGTTTGGATAATTACAGGCCGATTGCACTCGCCAGTATTTTATCTAAGGTGTTAGAAAGAATCTTGTTTGATAGAGTTAGTGTGTTCATCTCTTCTCTGGATAATCAGTTTGGCTTCAAACCAAAGCACGGCACTGACATGTGCATATATGCACTTAAGGAAATAGTCAGTTTGTATAGGGCTAAAAAGTCATCTGTCCTCATGTGTTTCATTGATGCCTCTAAGGCTTCTGATCGAGTGAACCACAGAAAACTTTTTGATAAACTGAAGACACGGGGAGTTCCTCAATACATGGTGAGGATTCTCTCTTACTGGTACGCTCATCAGAACATGCAGGTTAAATGGGGAAGCAGTATTTCTGCCCCCTTTGGTGTCAGCAATGGTATCAGACAGGGTGGGATTTTGTCTCCAATTTTATTTAATTTATATGTTGATGATCTGTCCATACAGCTGAGAGCCTGTAACACTGGGTGTATATTAGGTAAAGCACTGATAAATCATCTCATGTATGCAGATGACCTGGTTGTTTTTAGTCCAAGCAGTGCTGGGTTACAGGATCTTCTCAATGTCTGTACTGAATATGGTGTGCAATATGACATTGAGTACAATGCTGCTAAAAGTGCTGTTCTGATATGTAGAACCAAGCAGGATAAACAGCTAAATTTCCCTTTGTTTAAACTGGCACAAAAAACTCTTGAAGTTCATAAAAAGGTGAAATACCTCGGTCACTTTATTACTGAGCAAATGAATGATGATGATGACATATACAGACAGCGATGTAAGCTCTATGTGCAGGGAAATACTATTGCACGCAAATTCAGCTTTTGTTCACTTCCAGTTAAAGTGGCTTTGTTTAAAGCGTATTGCACACCGCTATATACTGCCCCCTTGTGGTCATCCTACAAACAATGTAGCATGCAAAAGCTGCATGTTGCATATAATGATGTGATGAGAATCCTTTGCAGGATACCTAGAAGTGGTAGTGCCAGCCAGATGTTTGTAGCTGTGGGTGTCTGGACTTTTAAAGCACTTTTAAGAAAGTTAATGTTCAATTTTAGAGAACGACTGGATGGTTCGAGTAACAGTATAATTTTAGCACTTACAGATCCGACAGTGAGTGGTTCCCGTTACTCATCCAGTCTCAGAAAGCACTGGTTAAAGTGTTTGTGTATTTATTGATTTATTTTAAGTAATTGTGTTTTATGTATATTATGGTTTTATATTTTTACAAATGCTTTATATACTTATTTATACATATATTTAATGGTTTATACCTTGTGTGTGTGTGTGTGTGTGTGTGTGTGTGTGTGTGTGTGTGTGTGTGTGTGTGTGGGAGTTGTGTGTTTTTTTTCTTGTCTTGTTTTTATGGACATGAAGTCTGCCAATAAAGATTTAATTGAATTGATTATGAAGTTATTGAGCTGCACATACGTTACGACTTGCTTAAGTTCGAGGTCACAGCGTCTGTAGAGCAGCTGGAACATAATGAAGTCTACAAGGTTAAAGTTTTCTCTTCAGTTATTGTTCTTTCTGCTGCTTGGTTTGATGGATCTGAGAGCTTTTGTTTTTATTATTGTTATTATAATTATCATTAATATTTTACTCTCTAGAAGCTTTAAAATAGTGTTTGTGTTTGAAAAAATTGATTTAAGAATTGAACAGAAACATCTGTCCTTCTGAAAATCACCCAAAGGCACGGAGACAAAGTCAAAGGATGCAACCTGTAACTTTCTCTTCCTTCATGTCAGGACCATCATCCATGATTTATATAAAATGCATATAGCAACAGTAGCACTTTAGTTTGGACTTTATGATTTCTGTAACTGGAAAATATTATTTTGTTTAAAGACAGAAGTGACCGCATAGTTGCAACATCAAAGGGAAATATTAATTAATTAGCATCAAGTATATTTGTTGCTTAAGCGTTTGCACTATAACTTAAGTAGGATTATAACTTTTAAGGAAGGAAAGATTTCAGATATTTAGTTCACTGCTTCAGTTATTTTATATGAAATTAAAACATTTACGTTGGTCAAATATGATGCTCTAAATCAAATAAAAGTTTGAAAATAAATGATGTATTTTTAAATGCTGCAACAAATGTTCACAAAAAGTAACTATAATTAAAACCAGTTAAACAAAATCAAATGTTTGAATCATGCTTAACCAAATGCCAGGCTGGAGAGCTGAACCTAAAGTATACGTAGAAAGATTTCAACATCTGAGCAGTTTTTAATGTTTTTATCACATATAAATGTCACAGCAGTGGGTCCTGGCCCAATGCTTTGTGTTTTTGGTTTTCTTTGACTCTTGTTTTTCTTGGTTTTTGTTCTTCTTATTTATCAGGCTCTCAGTAATCTTAGTTCTCCCTCCCTCAGTGTTCATTTCAGCCTGTGTTTAGTTTCTGTTCCCGTGTCCCACGTTTCATCGTTTCATGTCGAGTCAGCCCTGTCTCTCTGTTTCCTGTGTCTCCCCAGTCAGCCCCGCCTCCCTCGGGCACTCATGTGTGATACAGAGTAATAAACCTGACTACATTTGCTACACTCTCTTTATTACCTGTTACTTTAAAATTCATACACTAATTATGTCTGCCCATCTCTCTAATGTGAAGGTCAAAGGTCAACATCCCAGTGACATAAGAATAATCCCAAAGGGGCAAAGGCAGCGGTTAATTTAGCACATTTAGCATTAAGGGTACAGCAAGGATATACTTTTACTTATTGTGGCAGGGGTGTGGTCTCTGGCCTGCTGCAGTGGAGGCTGGTGGCGGGACGTTGGACGGCACAGGTGAGGGTGATGGAGCTCATGACTCTCCCCTTTATAGTGACGGAGGAGACTGGCGTGGGGGAAGCGTGTAGTGGAGGAAGCCGAGGAGAGAGCTGGTTTCTGGCTACAAAGACGGCGTCAAACCAGAAAAGATTGCTCGTGGTCAAATAATGTGTCAATCACCTGTGAATCAAACTGTGTGTGGCTCAGTTCATGTCACAGTGTTGTTTAGTATATCTTCACTTGTCTCACTCTCCTTCTGTTCTGTCCATCAGGACGATCCTCAGCGCTTACACAGATCCTCCATCGATGTTTTGGATCCAATCAGTGATCAGTTCTACGAGGAGGCCTGGATGTTCACCAGCGCTCGCTACACCTCCATCTACCAGAAGGTGAGTGTACTCCTTTGTACTCAGATTAACATTTTACTTCTTAAAATACATTTTCATATATGAGCTTTCTATTATTTCATGGGCCATTTAATCAATATTAAAATTACAAGCATATCAACAAAGGTGAAGCTGGTTTTTTCCACTTGCTGTCACACAGTCATGGAGGAATACAATAAATACATAATCAGTCATAGATCCTGAACAATGACATTAAAAGAAAGTCTGTGGCTCTAAAAACTAAACAGTATAAAGACATGCTCCAAGCTGCTGTTTCTCTCCTACTCCTCTAGGTTTTCCACTGTCGGCCATCCAGCGATGCTGGCCTACACAAAGAGGTCCCGGCTCGGAGGAGCTGAAGAAGATCCTTGCCTTCCTCGTCAGTTTCCTCTTCAGTTCCTATCCCAACAAAACCTTCTTGCACCTATTAGCTCCAAAGAGGCTATGGTGCCCGTGGAGGTCTGGACCTGAGGCCTGTGCTCATCACGTGGATAGAAAACACTCTGACACCATTCTGGAGGTCTGATGGGACTCTGACCAAAACACAGATGAAATAAAACTTGTGGCTGGAGCTTTTAAAATGACTTTTTCACCTCATAGATTAATGCTCATGATTGCATGTTAGCAAGACAGCATCTCCCCAAGGTGAAACTCTCAGGAGACATTTACTCTTAAACTGTAATCTGGTTGAGACTACTTGAGGAGATCTTAGTAGCGAGTATGTGGATTTAGTCTCTTCACCAACAGCAGACAGACCCATGCCAAGAAAGCAGACATGTTCTCAAAGAAAGCCGAGAGCAGAGATTGGAAAAAGCTAAAAAGAAAAAGCTGCAGCTCCAGACGACTATCTGCCTGTAAGGCTGAAAAAGTCCAGTTACGCTCTATTTTGGAAAAGCTCCCAGTTTTGGTAACCTGGACTTTTATTTCCCCTCTTCTGCTACAGATGTTGACTGTGACCTCAGAGGCCAACTGGACCACACAGCTGCAGCAGGAGTGAGGGAGAGGAGTCTTCATCCAGCTTCAAAGAAAACATCCAGGTAAAGTGACGTGGATCAGCGGATAAAGTCGTCTCCACTTTCAAAGGAGATCCTCTGAGAGAGAGACTCTCTGAGCCATTTTAGCCTCAAATTATAGGACTTTATAGTACAGCAACACTTTTAAAGGACAAAAATAACATAAACTGTGACTGTAATACAAACAAAGTATTGCATGTGTTTTTAAAAGTGTTCCTCCGATGGGCAGGATATCACTATTAGACTGTCCCACCAGCCAACTTCAACAAGAGACCACAGCAGCATTCAGTGATCAGCACAGATGTTCCTCTAACACTCAGCATCTGATCCCTGTTGGTCTGTGTGCTTCTGCTTTTGCTCAGTTAGAAACCCTGCAGCAACCCGACCCAAAACTGTGTCTTCTTGTTGGCCTCAACGTTGAAGTGTCAAACGTCCAACATCTGGAAAGGAAACCACGCCAGTGTACTGTGATGTTTCACCAACATGTGGCAGACGCTGGTCCTGCCTTTCATGCTGACATCAGCAGAGAGCCCCGCCTACCTCAAAGCCTCCCCTGTCATGTATTGATCAGGATGATTATGAAGATGAGCGAGTGCAAATAAGACTGTAAAAGTCCACGAGCAGAATGTTTGGATGCTTTCTAATGATTCATGAATATCATGAGAGTGTTTGTGTGTTTTGTCTTTTCTTTGCTGACGTTTGTTACTAACAAAGACAATTTACGCTCTGTGTGTGTTTTCATCCTTACCAGCCGCACTCTGACTGCAATGAAGGAAACAAACTGTAGAAATCGTCGACTCAGTGACTTCATAAAATATTGAAGTGGTTCAGGTAGAGCCAGTTTTTAAATGACCATGAACACTGAGCGTATTGTATCTGTACAGCATGTTTTTCTATTAGACAGATTTGTAACAGAGGCCTTGCTCTCAGTAAGTTTGAAATCCTTTTCTGATTTATTTTGTAATCTCTGATCTTTGTGTATCCTGCTCAGTTTGCATGCTGCCTGTAGGAGTTTCTGTCTTTGTATTTGAAGATAATTCATTGAATATACTCAGCTGCTTCCCTTTGGTGCCTCACACATCACTGAAGTTTTTCAGTGTCCAGTTATTTGTTTTTAATAGCTGTTTGAATTCTCTGTATGTTTGACCCTGTAGACTGTTTAATGGACTGCTCGTCTTCCTGTTTGTAACCACTGCCTGTTTAGGACTAAAGATTTGGATTTTTGACTTTAACACAGCCTCTGCGTGTCGTCCCTTTGTGTCCTCGTCCTCTGTGAATGTGCCACAGATGTTTCCATGATAATAACTAGAGATGGACCGATCCGATATTACGTATCGGTCCGATACTGACCTAAATTACTGGATCGGATATCGGAGAAAAATAAAAAATGTAATCCGATCCATTAAATATCACGAAAGCACCTCACGCAACACGCTGTAACACGCCTCAGAACGTTAGCACGTCGGAGCAGTATGCATCACGTGATAGAGCGGCTGTGGCATGCGGGACCTGTCGGTGGTCTGGATAGCATGTGGAGCTTCGCTAGCAACCTGGCATTTCATCTCCGACAAAGTTATCCCCAAGAGAAGTAAAGCAAGTGTGTAAGTCCATCTCTGAATGTTTGTAAAGCATTCCTGCGTTAAGCTTAACAAACGATATATGGAGCGACTGCCTCTCGCTCTCCGGCTGCTACTTCAATCGTGAAACTGATTAAATGATCAGCTGATCGGCTTTTCTGTCGCGAGTCCGTCTCTCTTGTTTGTTTTTGGCCCACTTTGCACCAGAAAGAGGAAACCAGCGGCTGAACAACAGCAGCACATTTAAGCTTGATAAGCTGTTGTTAGAATTTATTTAATATTACTTTGTACGCCAGGATCCTTTTCTACGTAGCTGACGGCTGGTAACTGTTGTAACAGCGGTCTGGCGAGGAAGGAGCGGCTAGCCGGTGTGGAGGTGTGGAGGTTAGCCGGATAACACGGAGCCAGTCGGTTAGATCCAATAACAGACCTTTATTCGCCGTCAGCAACATTACACTTTATAAGCCAGGTCTCCTCGGCTGTACTCGTCCGAACCTACATACGCGGGGATTGGTACCGCCAGCGCCAGCTTGTCACAACAGTAAGTAAGGTGTTTTCTTGGAGCATGGAACATGGGCAGCATGGAATGGCTGCCGCTAACAACTCACACACCCACTAGGAGACCCCCACAGCTACTACAATAGTTGGGCAACCCCCCCTAGTGGTGCTATAACCCAAAAGGTTTGTTACACTGTGCAGGGGCGGATCTAGCAAAGTTTAGCCAGGGGGGCCGATAGGGCATTAACTGGGAAAAGGGGGCACAAAGACATACTTTTCTTTCTTATTCTCATTTAAAATGTCGAGCTTTTAATAAATAATTATCTGACACCCAAAGTTTTAATTTGATGTAAAATGAATAGAAGTCAATTACTGTATATAGTGACTATTAAGTCTAATATATATACCAATACCCTAGTAAGCTATAGTACTTTTTACTTTGGGAAGGTACCATCTGTGCAGTCTGCAATTTTGTTGAAGAAAGATGTTGAATCTATTTAATATTTCTTGAAAAGTAATTGATTTCTGTGCATTTTTTTTCACACTGCATCAAATTAAGGTTGATTACGTCGATTAAGCATCATGAGGTGGCACGTGAAGGGTGGTTCCCTATTTTTTATTTATTTATTTTTGTTGTTGCTGGGAGTTGGAACCCTATTGGTTAGGTTGCTTAATATTTACGCTAAGTACTCTTTAAAATACCAGAATAGGGAGGATGGTGTAGGTCTAAGTTTATTAGATTGATCAGTATTGCTGAACTATGAAATATTTTTTTTGTATACAGGTATAACAGAATAGCTTTAGTGTAGTTGTTGTTTTAAACTTGAGTATGAACTTGCAGACTTTCAAAATGCAGCAAGATATTTTAAAAAACAGTTTTGTTGATTAAAAAACACTATATCGGATTCATATCGGTATCGGCAGATATCCAAATTTATGATATCGGTATCGGACATAAAAAAGTGGTATCGTGCCATCTCTAATAATAACACAGCTTTCCCACAGTGGCTTGCAGCAGCATTTATTCACAGCATATTTGAGAAAGGTTCAGATTAACTCGATGAGTTTATATTCAGAATTATTCTGACAGTGGGCCACTGTGAATTGTGATCTTTCATCAGGTCAATGTTTAAGTTCAGTATTTCAAAGCAGGAGCTATGAACAGTCATCATGTTGGCATTATTGATTGCAGTTATGTTGATTGCAGTTATTTACATCAGACTTCTTCTCTGAGATAAGAGCACCATTTGTGGGAAAGATGACAGTATTTCCAGGCTGGATGCTGTTTGCAGGGAGAACTGAATGAAAGTCTCCTGCACCTCAGCGCTGAGGTCCACACCTGTGAACACAGATGAGGTCAATCTGCTGCAGCACGTAGAGCTTTACTGATCAGCAGGTTCAAAGGATTCAGCAGAGCGTAGAGTCAGACCTAAATGCCACATCACCATAGAGTTTGTTAACAACAGCTTTCTTTGCCCTTTGTCTCGATGGACTGAATCAGGGATACTCGTCATACTTCACCTCAACCACGTCACTGAGAGACCCCAGCCTGACACAGCAGCAGAGATGATGAAAGCAGAAACAGCAAACAGATGCTTCAGTTGTGTTTCTCTCTGTGTGTGCGCTCACGCCCACTTGTGTGTGTGAACTTTCCACGTACCTCAGCTTGTTTCTCCAACATGAGCCATCAGGGCTGAAAAACATCACTAACACATGAATTCTTTCTCTTTTTGTTATCACCTGTGATCATGTGTCTCATGTTTCTGTCATTCACCAGTTCTTGTATAGTTACGTATAACTAGACTTCTGTGGGACGTAAATGATTGTTTTGTATGCAGATCTGTACAAAGGATGTAAACACTTGATTACAAAGGAGATCTCAGCTGTGTTGTGATGGATGGACTTCAACGTATTTGTTAAAAAAGAGAATAAAGCAAAGTGTTTTAGCTGTTTGGGAGTTTTTGTTTGATTCGATTCAGTTTTATTTCTATGGAGTCAAATAATAACAAAGGCTCTAGAACAGCCCTGAGTTTGTCCAGGTGACACTCCTCTGAAGAACAAAGACAAAGAGGAAGAAGGGGATTCGTTTTCAAGTCTTGTTTCTTTCAAAATAAAAGCTGAAATGTTTTGGAAGCATGATAATGTTTCAGCCAGGATGCCGTCTCCAAGGAGACCTGCACCTCAGCGCTGAGCTCCACATCACGCCCTGTGAAAGCACAGATATAAATCTGCTGCAGTGAGAAGAACTTTACCCAACACAAGTGTAGAAGTAGACATTTGACTTTACCTACAACCTGTTAACAACAAAGCTTTCATTGCCTCTGTTGTTGATGTCATGTAGGACTAATCATACTTCACATCAGCCATGCACACGTCAGAGGATCTCCAGGCTTTCAGTAATAAAGCCAAGCAGATGATGTGAACATAGCAATAGTAAAACATGCATCATAATCAGCTGTATGTGTCGACTATGTGGCACCTCAGTCTTGTTGGCATGAAGAAAAGTTGTGTAACATGTAGCATAAGGGCTGCAAAGACATCATGTAGACAGCAGTCGTCTGTTAGTCGTAACGTATCTCCTGTTAAAGAGTTAAATGTGCGTTCTCCATCTCTGTCCTCTCACAGCTCGCCGTATACCAACTCCAGCTGTCGTAACCATGGCTGTGCCCATCAACACGCTGAAGCTGAGACACCACCCGTCACTATGGCGACTCCAATAGGGTTACCTGTCAGCTGTGGACGCATGAAAGGAAAACAGCAGAAACACAGACATGTTTACTGGAACATTTCCTATTGACAGCTTTATGGAAAAGTGGGTTTAAACACTTTTCTATGTTTTATTTTGTTTATTTATGGATTTATTGTGAAAGGAATTTCAAAGGTTTAATTTGACCTTTCCCCTGTTTTTCATACAGACTGGAGACGAATGGATGGTGCTTTCTTTGTTTGTCTAAAGATAATGAATAAAACTCTACACACATCTTAAACCACCCTCCTTTCTATATATTTTGTTATATAAATGGAAAGTATATAAGACACAAACTGAGCTTATATGATACTAAGGACCCTGGAGGTCAGTCCACCTTTATAATTCAGCACAGCCTGGAGTCTCTTAGTCAAGCTTGTTTGTGTTTTCTGTGAGGAAGTTTTCAGCAGCAGCTCTTTTCTTGGATGTTGGTTCCCTTTGTTTCCATCCTCTGTTAAGATGTTTCAGTAATGTTGAGGTCTGGGGAGGCCAATCCATGGCTGACGTCCTGTGATGCTGCATTAGCAGTTTGTTCATAGTGAAAAATGAAGCCACTGCCAATCAGACATTTGCACAGTGGATCAACTTCTGATGGTACTGTCCTGAATTCCACACCTATAATATGTTTGCACATCCTGATGAATACGTGCAGCTGATTTTCAGTCCAGTTCCTGTGTGACAGACGCCAGTCTTTCTGCCTGTGTCCTTCCTTAACAATAGAGCCATCCTTCCACTGAGACTGTTTCTGATGAGGCTTCACTGAGCAGTAGATGGATCCCTCAGCTCATCTAATCGTCCTATTTCTAACACATGACTGTCAGAAACTGTTAATCTGCTGCAGCTCTTTAACTCCTCCACTTCTTTTTTTGTAATCTCTTAGTTTCCTCATCTTTTAAGGTGGCACTGCACACCAGATCCAAAGTCAACATGCTGTTATATAATGGAGTTGAACCTGTAATGGAGTTTGATTTAAACCAATCAGCAATTAAGTGAATGATGATGAGCAAAGATGGTGGAGGTGGTGGATGAAGACCGCTGTGGTTGGCTCCTCGTATAGAGCAGAGTGAGGTTGTGTTTGCACATTATTATAAAACCATGTTCACCATATATTTTAGCTGCAGACAATAACATGATTTCTTTGCTGTGGTGATTTTATTCCACTTTGGTAAAATGGAAAACCATCATTTCTTGCTGTAATTCACACATTATTCCAAGAGCCTCAACACAAGCATTGTAGTCCGACCATATATAGACAAATCAATAGTTGTGTTTGTAACAGCTCATGAACATGAATCGTTCCACATTACTTTAAAATCATTGTAAACTAAACTGGAATAAATGAGTGTTTATATATAGTTTTGTCTCAGCTGTTCATACACAGTGTTTCAGTTCTTATCAGAGTCCCACCGTCTCACTGTGGTGAACCTTTAGCTCTGTTGTAAGCGTGTTGTTAGACCAGGTTTCCCTCATTTAAAAATAATCTCTCATTAGAAATGGACATGATGTCTAAGACATAGAAATGCTTATTATGGGTTCACTTGATGTCACTGAAAAGATGCACATGGGTAACGTGCAGGCCATCCAGCTCCGAGGTTTATCTCCTCACCTCGAGTCTGCGACACTCTCTCCGTGTCCTCTCAGATAAGGGCGCGCACATTTCTGCACCATCTTCTAAATTACAAAGAGCGATTCACAAAACAGAAGCTCACAAAACACTCATCACAAACCAAAAATGGCTCCACTGAGCGTCAAACTATCACCAGAATTTACTGATAATCTAAAGACTCACAGAACTCATTTTGTCTCATTTTGTCTTAGTTTGAGACATAAGTGCATGATCATAATACTGTGTAGTTAGATGAGACAGAGCTGGTGCTTGCTCTTAATTATCCTCTTCATGTTTCCCGAGCCTCAGCAGTGGAAGCTGCCATGGATAGAAAGACTATGACTCATCTTAAATCTCAAATCTTTGTCTCCAAAGAGCTGCTGATGTGTCCGATATGATCCACAAGCTTAAACTAGGATTATAAGTGTGTGCAGTGATGTGTGTGAAACCTCTGAGGACTCACACGTGTGTGTTTCAGCCCACACACACATATGAAGCACTGCGACCTCACACAGAAGTGTTTTACACATCCAACCTGAATCCTGATCATTTCTACAGTTTATTAAGTTCAGCTTCACCTGAACATCAGTGATGAAGCTGCTCTGACTCCATCACAGCTCACAGCTGTTGGAATGAGTCAAACAATGAAGAAGGTTCAGAAACAGCTGATGATTTTACAGAAACATGATGCAAACATGAAAATGGACACATGATTTTTTTATTAACAGACACCGTTTATGTTTCACTGTGCATGACGTCATCAACACTGACACCAGGGGGCGCTCATCACCAGCCTGAGGAAGTGTGATAATGGGGGGAGACGCAGTGTTGTGTGTACTACAGTCGGACAGAAGGAAAAACTTCCTCCTGAAAACATTTTCATCCTTCCCAAAAGTGTTTGAGTCAAATGTTACAAATATATAAATACAATAAAACACAGGGTCTTACATAAAATTAGTGATGCAGTTGTGCACTGAGCACCTTCCTCAGATGAGTCCAGCTGCTGAACACATTAACATCTGTATGTAAATGTAGCCGAGAACCAACCTGAGCACTGCTGGGAAAATACAAAGGCAACCATCAAAGTGCTGTATTATCTTATTTATGTTGAATGTTGACTTAGATCCACACCACGATTTATGAAATTATAGAACTAAAATAACAACAATCGTCTGCTTCTTTAAAATTTCTTTCATTACATCAAACCAGTGAAAACTGAAAAAAACAAAGAGCTGTTAGCATGTTTAGACCAACTTTGAGACAGAGACTGTAAAGTTCTGCACTTTAAATCCTGCCTGTGTTCCTGCAAATGATTCACACTGAAAGTATCTTAGTTTAGTATTGAGTGAGCCACAAAGCAGCCTGATAGCTTTAACCTCTGGGGGGTCCTAGAAAAATGCATACACTATCGGGCTTAGAGCCACAAATCGACCACGCCCTAAAAAGCGCTGTAAAAAATTTATATATTAATATTTTTTTCCACTTTAAATTAGCCAATCTTTTAGACCTACTTCTCCTTGAAATATTCATGTCAAGTTTTAATTACATTTCGCGGATTTTAACCCTTTTAATCGCAGTTTAATTACATGAGCGCACCGTTTTTTTTAGCCCCCCAAAACAAAACGAAATATTTAAAAAAACAAACATTTGAAGTAATATTTGATTGTTATTATAATTAGGCCTTTAGATGGACTAAAGATTGGTACCAACCTTCATTTCGATCGCCTTTTTTTTTTTTTTTCAGGACCAGAAAATGGTCTCCAGGCGGCAAATGCTCCTCCTCTAGGCCGAAATCAGTGCATCCTCCCGGGTTAACTCCCGACGATGTTGCATGTTGCGTCGGACCCCTTTTTCCAACACACACGTCCGGTACCACGTCACAACAAATACGTCATTTCCTGTTGATTAAAAAAAAAATGCACCCTCAAACGGTCCTAGGGGCCGAAAATGGTCCCGCCCGATCAGCGGGCGAAGCCGCTGCTGCACGCCGGAAATGAGGCTTCGTTTCCCGCAGGTCTGTTTAAGCCGCCCGCTGTTTTCGAGCCCGGGGTCAAATGTGGAGCAAGGGCGCCACCCGGTGGACAAATAAAAAAATTACAACTCTAAGGCCAGTACTGCAAACGGAAACGGAAACATAACCGATCACGATCGATTTGACCGTAATTTTTTTGCCGTGAAAAATAGCGTTTATAATGGGTTTCAATGGGGCACAAATCGACCACTAGGACCGATAGTGTAAGTTTGTCTGTAGCTTAGCCACTGAAGCTAATTTCCGGAAGTCATACTGAAATTTTAACAGTAAATGTGACCGAACTTTTTTTTGCAGACTTTCGCTATATTCCATTCAACACAGTGCAAATGGCGTGTAAATGAACAATGAAAAATGGCACAAATCGACCCAAGACCACCCAGAGGTTAAAACAGTAAAAGTAAATGAAATTGACAGTTTCAGTGTAGCTGGATCTATTATTGGGGGGTCATGAACCCCGTAACCCCGCCTGGTCCTGAGGTCAAATCCACCAGCTTTGTTTCAGTGCTTCATGTTCTCTCGTGTTTGTGTGCGTCCTCTCCGGTACTCCGGCTTCCTCCCACAGTCCAAACACATGCAGTTAGTGGGGTCAGGTTAGCTGTGAGTGGTTGTGTCTCTGTGTTATTCCACCTTAATAAATGACTTCCTGTTAGCATGAAGTGCTTCTGTAGGACTGATGTCATTTTCATGGTTGGATCATTTAAATGAAGCTGGACTCAGATGCAGTAAATAAGCTGATTGATCATTAATGAATAAAGCTGGTCAAACACATCACGTGGACACATGTGATTGTGTGTTGTAGTATTGATCCCAATGCTGGTATCAGTCCTGGATCAATAACACTGGATGGATGCGTTCAGCATGGAGCCCTGAGCTGTGTTACAGACAAACATGGAAACTGACAGGTCTGTGTCATTCACAGTCTGTAACACTTCTAAACAACAGAGGCTGACCCAAGTGCCTCAGAGCCAGGCACGCTCACATCACAGCTCTCTAAATAAGCCAGTTTCAAAATAAGAGCTGAAAGCTGTGTTTGCTTGTGTTAGCTCATTATTGTGGAGACTAACATTCAGTGATCATGTGTTCAGACTCATAATGATTACTCTCAGAAATCCTGATCTTTGTATTTACTGTGTGTTGTGTTGGATCAATAACTGAGATTCATGGTATCACACAGCTGTGCTGCTGCTGATGTCAGCACATCTGGAACAATACGAGGTATCTGCTACCAGACTGAGCAGGACGTGAGACCTGTGGACTGTTTAAAGCTGTCCCTCCACAGCTCACTCAGACCTGATCCACACCTCAGTGATATTCTCTGACTTCCTCAGTAGAGACAGAAACCATTCAGATCTGGGACCATCAGCTGACTGATGATGTCACACAGACTGTGTTTTTCAGGAACAGTGATTCTGATGTGAGCCTGCTAGCTGACAGCAGACCTGATGAAAGCACATGTTCACATCTGTGAGGACAGACTGGACTCTTTGACTGCACCTTGGTTCTCCTCAGAGGTCTGTACAGGAGCATGTCCACCCCCACTGAAGATCTCAGTCACTGTGAAACATAGAAAGCTGCTTGTGTGGCCTCTGCCTCACATGTAGATACAGCTACAGGTTTCTCTGTCAGTCAGACTGAAACAGTGTCCTGATGCTGCATCATTCAGCTCTGTGCCCCAGTCAGCATCACTGGGAGCTACCAGTGTTTCTGCCCTTTTCCTATAACACTACACTCAGCACAGGCTCAGCTGGTATCCAGTGTTGGACTTTGGCTTCAGCTGCTGTGATAGATCCTCTAACATAGATCAGCTCTGCTACATGTTGTTAGATAAGTGCAGCTGCTGTCATGTCCTGATGTTTCTCTGGCTCAGCAGCTTCTCCATCAGAGGTTCACATGGAGCTGATCCAGTATCTCCAGTAACTGTGTTCTGTGCCTCACTGGTTCATCCTTCTGTCTGTGTGACGTCAGTCAGATGTTGAAATTAAACTCTGTAATCTTCACTGTGTCACAGAGTTCAGTGAGTCCCGTTATTCACAGTATCAATCAGATCATCAGAGAACAGCTGATCAGCAATCAGTGGTGCCAACAGCGCCTCCTGTGGTGAGAGGATGCAATAATGCAATGTAGCATTTTTCCACTCAACACTTGCAGTCATGGAAACTGTCTGTTGGATCTGTGTGACGTTGCTTTCTTGGTTAGAGTTCCTCACAAATGTCCAGATGATTCTTCTAATGAGGCGTCGACCATGTTTGCAGCTCTTTGGAAGAAAACGTCGCCCTTTGCCATCCTTACTTTTCTTTGACTTCTTCAAATGCAGC
Source organism: Aulonocara sp. 'chitande type north' Nkhata Bay (assembly GCF_057382095.1). Classification (NCBI taxonomy): domain Eukaryota; kingdom Metazoa; phylum Chordata; class Actinopteri; order Cichliformes; family Cichlidae; genus Aulonocara; species Aulonocara sp. 'chitande type north' Nkhata Bay. The sequence goes on from NC_141346.1 coordinate 69,980,940, forward strand.
TGAACTCCAGCTGGTATTTTCTTGGACTTTGCAGCTGTTTCTGGTCATCAGTTCATTCCTGCAAACCTCTGAAGCTGAACAACAATGATGCTGCATTGCTGGCTGATCCCAAAAGGTTGATTCTGTTCATCTGGACGTTTTCAGAAACGTTTGCTCACTGATCAGGTGACTTCTTCAGTCTCAGCTGACTGCAGCTTTACAAGCTTACAAACAGCACATTTGCACAATGACTGAAAGCAGCAGCACCTGATATATATGATACTAATATAATACATATACATATATAATCCATACTAATGATGAAGGAACTGAGCTCACAGTCCATTGTTCATTCAGTGAACTACTCAGTTTATTTTGGGCCTCAGAAATGCTCACTCTGTTTGTACATCACTGTCAGCAATAGACTCATTCTGCTGTGTGGACAGGAACACATGTGACATCACTTCCTGTTTGTTTGTGACTGAAGAGGAAGAAGTTTACAAGGAATCATTTAGAAGAGTTTCAAACATCAACTGATTGAATCCATGAATCTGAAAACGTGTTTGTGAGTGAAAGAGACAGACATGTACAGACTGAACTATCTGTTCAACAGTCAGAGTGTTTCTGTAACAGGAGACACTCTTTACACTCCACTCAGCACAGGGACACTGAGGCACCACGAGACCAGAGTCTAAACCCAGGATAAAGAGTTTGAGTGAATGTGGTGTTGAAGGTGTGGAGGTGGATCAGAGTGTCAGAGGAGACTCTGTAGAAGGACAGAGTGCCAGCAGGACAGTCCACATACACTGCTGCTCTGTTAGAGACAGAGGAGGAGGAGGAGGAGGAGATGGATGTTTGTCTGTTATTGTGACAGACAAGATGGCGCTGGAGTGACGGCAGCCTTTCCAAGTAGCTCTGCAACACCGCACCTTTTTGTTAACTTTAACTTTTTAGACTAGGCTTTTCAAACTTTTTTTCACCTTCCTCTACTTATACCTCTTAGATATAGCGATACAAGATGGATAATGCACTTTTTAAAACTTCTGGAACCAGTTCCTTCATCTATTCGAGAGCGGAGCTGCTGGCACTAAAAACAAAGGGACAGACCGGCATGCGACACAACATCCCGGCCGAGCTAAAGAGGAGCTACAGAGGCTGCAAAGCTGGAGCGAGGAGAGCGGATCACCGGAGGCGATTCAAACCATCAATCCCGACAGTGATCATGGGCAACGTGAACTCGTTACAGAATAAGATTGACGAACTGTGCGCTCTGAACAACCACAGACTATACCGTGAGTGCAGCTTGTTTATCTTCACGGAGACGTGGCTAACCGAGCTAACGCCGCAGGCTAACGTAGACCTATGCGGTTTCACACCCGTGAGAGCCGATAGGGACACGCAGGCCAGCGGAAAAAGCAGAGGTGGGGGACTCATTGTCTACGTTAACAACAGATACTGTAACCCTGGACACGTCTCCGTTAAAGTTTCGGTATGCCGTCCGGACCTGGAGCTGCTAGCTGTTAGCTTGCGGCCATATTATCTACCTCGGGAGTTCAGTCATGTGATCTGTGTGTGTGTTTACATCCCTCCGAGGGCCGACGCAACAGCTGCCTGTGAGAAAATACACACAGTCACAGCAAGACTTCAGACACAAAACCCCGAGGCTTTCATTATTATATCTGGAGACTTTAACCATGCCACACTGGACTCTACTCTGGCTGCTTTTCACCAGTTTGTGAATTGTCCCACAAGAAGCAACAGGACAATTGACCTACTGTATGCTAATGTGAGAGATGCATACAGAGCCACCCCCCTCCCCCCACTAGGGAAGTCAGACCACAACCTGGTTTACCTACAGCCACAATACACACCCCTCGTCCAAAGGCAGCCGGTCACAACGCGCTCCATCCGGAGATGGACCCCAGAAAAGGAGGATGCTCTGAGGGACTGTTATGACACCACAGACTGGGATGTGCTCCTAAGCCCACATGGTGAGGACATAGAGGGGGCGACACACTGTCTTACAGACTACCTCAACTTTTGTGTGGACACGGTCGCCCCTGCTAAGACGGTACGGTGTTATCCTAATAACAAACCGTGGGTAACACAGGAAGTCAAAGCTGTCCTCAACATGAAGAAGAAGGCTTTCAGGAGCAAAGTGAAGGAGGAGATGAAGGCAGCACAGCGGGAGGTGAAACGCTGCCTGAGGGAAGCAAAGGACACCTACAGGAGGAAGGTGGAGCAGAAGTTGGAGAGGAACAAGGGAGGTCTGGAATGGTGTGAAAACCATCACAGGCCACAACACCAAGAAAAGCACAGTGGGGGGGACTGTGGAGAAGGCAAACGAACTCAACAACTTCTTCAACAGGTTTGACCAGCCCACAACCCCCCCACCCTCACCCTCACCTTCACTACAGAGTCCAATCCCCACTCTCCTACCTCCCTCGCTTCCCCCCCTTCCTGACACCATGACACCCCCCTCCTCCAATCCCTCTCTCAGCAGCAAGACATCTCCCCCCCTCCCCTCTTCCCAAACATCTCCCAGTGTCACAGTGGATCAGGTCAGGAGACAACTGAGGAAGCTTCGCCCCAGAAAGGCAGCAGACCCAGACAAGGTGTGTCCTAGGATGCTAAAGGCGTGTGCTGCTGAACTTGGGGAGCCGCTACAACGAGTCTTCAACCTCAGTCTGCGACTGGGGAGAGTGCCCGCCCTATGGAAGACATCCTGCATCGTCCCGGTCCCCAAAAAGAACCGGCCCAATGAGCTGAATGACTTCCGACCGGTGGCACTGACGTCACATCTTATGAAGACTCTAGAGCGGCTCTTCCTCAACTTCCTCCGACCACAGGTACAACATGCCCAGGACCCACTACAGTTTGCATACAAGGCGGGTGTCGGAGTGGAGGATGCCATCCTGTACCTCCTACACAGAGCCCACTCACACCTGGATGGGGGAAAAGGCACGGTCAGGATACTGTTTCTTGACTTTTCCAGTGCCTTTAATACCATCCGGCCCTGTATGCTTCAAGAAAAACTGAACAGGATGGAGGTGGACCCCTGCCTGGTGGCTTGGATCTCCGACTACCTCACTGACAGACCACAGTACGTCAGGCTGAAGGACATCACGTCTGACACAGTGGTCAGCAGCACAGGAGCACCACAGGGAACTGTGCTGTCCCCTCTTCTCTTCACCCTGTACACCTCTGACTTCTGCTACAACTCTGAATTATGCCACATTCAGAAGTTTGCAGACGACACAGCCATCATGGGGTGTATCTGGGATGATCAGGAAGAGGAGTACAGAAGTCTGGTGAGGAACTTTGTCGCATGGAGTCACACAAACCACCTGCAACTCAACACCTCAAAGACTAAGGAACTGGTTGTGGACTTCGGGAGGTCTAGAGCAGGTCCACTGCCGGTTCAGATAGAGGGGGAGGAGGTGGAGGTGGTCAACAAGTACAAGTACCTCGGGCTGTGGGTGGACAATAAACTGGACTGGTCATGCAACACAGAGCACCTGTATAAAAAAGCCCAAAGCCGACTGTACTTCCTCAGGAGGCTGAGGTCTTTTAACATCTGCAGGAAGCTCCTGAGGATGTTTTACCAGTCGGTGGTTGCTGGAGTACTTTTCTATGCTGTGGTGTGCTGGGGGAGCAGCACAGCAAAGAAGGACTCATCCAGGCTGGAGAAACTGATCAGGAGGGCTAGCTCTGTGGTCGGCATGAAGCTGGACACTCTGGTGACAGTGGCAGAGAAAAGGACATTAAAGAAACTGATGGACATTATAGACAAGGCGCTCAGCTCTGTGTATGTGCCAAGACCAAGAGCTTTCTCTGCTGTGCACAGACTGTGAGAAAAGATCAGGCTGGATCCTGCAGCAACCACCAGGCCCAGGCTCTTCCAGCAGCCACTAGGCCCAGGATCCTCCTGCTCCACCAGGCCCAGGATCCTCCAGCAGCCACCAGGCCCAGGCTCTTCCAGCAGCCACCAGGCCCAGGATCCTGCAGCAGCCACCAGGCCCAGGCTCTTCCAGCAGCCACCAGGCCCAGGCTCTTCCAGCAGCCACCAGGCCCAGGCTCTTCCAGCAGCCACTAGGCCCAGGATCCTCCTGCTCCACCAGGCCCAGGATCCTCCAGCAGCCACCAGGCCCAGGCTCTTCCAGCAGCCACTAGGCCCAGGATCCTCCTGCTCCACCAGGCCCAGGATCCTCCAACAGCCACCAGGCCCAGGATCTTCCAGCAGCCACTAGGCCCAGGATCCTCCTGCTCCACCAGGCCCAGGAGCGTTAAGATGCCGCCTAAGAGGAGCAACGTTAATGAGGAGGAACTGGAGGACATAAAGAAATCCCTAAACTTTATGTCTGAAGAAATAACAACAATTTCAAAACAACAAAAACTGATACTCAATTTAATGGATGATATTAAAGAACTAAGAAGGCAGAGCGAGGAAAAGGACAAGAAGATTGCTATGCTGGAAGGACGGGTGTCAGATCTGGAACAATATTCAAGAGTAAATGATGTGATAGTGACAGGACTGGAAACCAAGCATCAGACATACGCACGGGTAGCAGCAGCAGAGAGAGGGGAGCCACCCGAGCAAGAGCTACGCTCTTTGGAAGAGCAGGTAATGGCCTTCTTTAAAAGCAAAGGTATAGAAATGGACAGTAAAAATATTGAGGGATGCCATCCTCTTCCGAGAAAAAATCAAATACCTGCCATTATCATTCGTTTTGTTAATAGAAAACAGAAAAAAGAACTGCTCAAGCAAGGAAGAAAGCTAAAAGGTACAAATGTTTATTTAAATGAACACCTAATCAAGAAAAATGCAGACATTGCAAGACAAGCAAGAATATTAAGAAAACAGAAGAAAATACAGTCAACTTGGACGTCAGACTGTAAAATATTCATTAAGTTAAATGGAACACCAGAGCAGGCTAAGGTTCTAGTCATCAAAGAGATGACGGAACTAGAAAAATATAACCGATAAATGCAAAGCAGTGCTAAATATGATGTGACCGTCCAAGTGCACAACCAACGCAGATGTCTGACAATTTTCAACTAACAACTCATATAGATATTGAAAATAAGACATTGATGTATGACAGCAACATAGATCCTGATTGTAATTTCTTTAACAATAAGACAAATGAATGCAATTATTATACAAATGAGCAACTTAAAAAGGAATTCAAGGTAGAACAGGGTATAACAATGGTTCACTTTAATAGTCGAAGCTTATATGCAAACTTTCAATCCATCAAAGACTACATAACACAGTTTGAACAGCCATTCAATGTGATAGCCATATCGGAGACCTGGATAACTCCTGAAAAAGAAGAAGACTTTAAAATAAATGGATATGAATTCCTTCATGTAGACAGGATCAACAAGAAAGGAGGTGGGGTGGCACTTTACATTGATAAAAACCTAAAGTACAAAAGAATGGGAAGAATGACAACTGTTATTGATGGAGTGATGGAATGTTTATCAGTGGAAATAATTATAGAAAAAAGGAAAAACCTAATTGTCAGTTGTATATATAGAACACCAGGGTCTAAGATTGAGATATTTAAGGATAATATGGAGGACTTATTTACAAATATAAATCAGAAAAGAATGTTTATTTGTGGGGACTTTAATATTGACTTATTGAATCCAAATCATAATAAGAGTACAGAAGAATTTATTGATTCCATGTACAGCATCGGTTTATTTCCACTGATAACAAGACCGACCAGAATAACATCTCATTGTGCAACTCTATTAGATAATATATTTACAAATATAATAGAAGGAAAGATAAAAAGTGGGCTGTTAATCAATGATATAAGTGACCATTTACCAGTCTTTGCATCGTATAATTGCCATTATAAAGTGAACAACGATGGACATAAGATTATTTACAAAAGAATAAGAACAGAGAAGACCTTAAATTGTCTTAGAAATGAACTTTTAAAGCAAGATTGGAATATTGTATATGAACAAACAGAAGTTAATAAAGCTTACGAAGGATTTTTAAGAACATTTAACACATTACTTGATAAAAACTGCCCAGTAATTGAAATCAATAGGAAACACAACTATGCAGGAAGACCATGGATGACAAAAGGACTACAAAATGCCAGCAAAAAAAAGAATACCTTATATCGAGAATTCATAAAAAAGAGAACAATAGAAACTGAAATGAAGTATAAAACTTACAAAAATAAATTAACTAATATAATGAGATCCTGTAAAAGAGAGTATTACATTAAAAGGTGTAAAATTATGATATTATTTTATGCCATGTTATACCCCTAATTAAAGATTGTGAATTATTATGTAGTTTTAGTTTGCATTATTCTCCTGAATTAGAAGAAGCTGATAACTATTGCATTAGTTAAACTGATTTGCATTACATTAAATTGCTGACTTGTTGTGAATGAATGATATTGTTTTATGATGCATTATATTGCTGAGTTATAAGAAATACTGTTCGCAGAAGGTTATTGTCTAATTTGTCTGAGTAGAAGAGAACAGAGTGTGCTGGAGTTTTCTGCCCCATTTCAGCAGGAGCAGATAAACAGGGAGCCAAGGTCGTAGCTCAGGCGCTGTGTGAGAGAGAGCATGTGAATGTTTAGGCTTTTTATGATAAGGTGGAGGCACCAGAGGCTATAAAAGTTTGAGCAATGCTCCACCATTTTGAGATTTTGAGGCTGTCTGCATCAGTGTCCATCTCCCACGTGTGTGATCATTAAATCATCGTTTGACTCAACCCGGCCGGACCAGTGTTGTTATTGTGGTTTTTTCTCTTGTCTCCATCCCCAATATTTTGAACCTTAACAGCTTGGGGGCTCGTCCTGTGGTATTGGGGTGGAATTTAAAAGTTTGGACGGTCCGAGGTTGTCGAACGGACAGGCATGAGCCAGTGGTCTGATGTGAGTGGACAAAAGCCGGCTTATCTAAAGGTAAGGCACTACCTGTTGAATTATTTCCAAAATGTGCCAAATTGGATATGACTAAATTAAAGTCTACTCACTGAAATTACTGGTAGAGTGTCTGTTTTGATTTTGATGAGAATCACCGTGTGTTATGCAGTTAAAGTTGCTTAAGAATGTTTAATGAAGTTGAAGAAATATGAAACTGTTCTGGAGGTAACAGATATAATGTTGGGTTTGAGTCCCTGGATATTGAGCTGAAGGCTCAGGTAGTTTGGTAGGGAAATTAGGACAGAAACTGTTCTGGAGGAAACAGATACTGTTTAATTGATATGTTAAAATTTGTCAAAATTGTTTAGGTGAAAATTGTTATAGGACGGCACTGGAAGATGCTAAGAAGCACATAGCCCGGAGGTTACGCTCCCTCCTGGCCGTGGACGCGCGGTCTTGACCTGTCGGCGAACAGGGTTAGTTCAGTTTGGCTTAACTGTGGGGTACAGGGCATCCTGAAATAAGCTAGGAGTTACCGAGTCTCCTCACCGTTTAAAACGGTGTCATGTGCTTGTTTGGACAAAGTTAAATTGAGTTAGGGACTTTAGAAATCAGGCCATAGGCTGTTCTGGAGGAAACAGATACTGGTTAATTGATTACAAAAAAGTTAACTTTCTTCGGTTGGACCCGTTATGATAAATTTGTCGAAATTGTTTAGGTTCTTTAGAAATCAGGCCATAGGCTGTTCTGGAGGAAACAGATACTGGTTAATTGATTACAAAAAAGTTAACTTTCTTCGGTTGGACCCGTTAACTTAAATTTGTCGAAATTTGTTAGGTGCTGAATCTGTCAGGCCTGTCAGTGATTGTAAATATAAGACGTCTTTGTAATATAAAATAGAAGAGTTTTGTCTGAGCTTTGTGTGACCCTGTGTGTGACGACAGCGCACTGCAGCGCTGCGAGCTATTTTTAGACGGTGTGTGAACATGCAAATGAGCTGTGACACGCACAGAGGACTTTGCTTCCTGTTTAGCGTGTTTTTGAGTTTTATAATTTTGATTTGCAAACAATGATACATGCCTGTAAGTAAAACGCTGATTTTGCTGATTATGATACTACAAATAAGGTGTTGAATGACTAGGGTGTGAATGATGTTGGAGTTTAAAGCGGAAACTCAGAGAGGAGTGTGTTGGGAGACTGGCATGTAGTCTGCAGTGCAAAGGTGGGCGTCTTGCCTGCTAGTCTATTTAACAGTGATGAAAATGATATTAAATAAATCTCTGTGTGTTGATACAGGTGGCTATGGGGCTGGACCAACTGCCCCCACAAGCACGGCGGCCGAAGCAAAATTATAGTAATGGAAACCAAACTCAGCAAGAATCAGCAGCTGTGGAAAAGACAGCAGCTAGCAGAGAATTAAAGGAGAAATTAAGAGAAGTTTTACACATAAAATTTTTTTTTTTTTTTTTTTTTTTTTTTTTTTTAGTGAGACAAAGTGAATCAATGTTTTATTTTTTGTGTACAGGTACAATTTGGTTTTTTAAAAAAAAAAAAAAAAAAAAAAGGACATAAAATCATTTGTTCTTACCAAAACTGGGAAGTGTGTGACAACTAATCATTTTTATACAGATATCAGACATTAGGACAGTACACTTTTTTTTTTTTTTTAACCCTTGGGCAATTAAAACTACCATCGACATAACACTTTAAAAATATCTAAATGGCCCAAGCTACTAGGGAAATGTCTACATTGGCACGCTCAGAAGTTGGAAGAGAAGCTGACAGTTGGCTAAACACTTAACACATAACAGCTGTAGTATTTAAAAAAAAAAAAAAAAAAAAAAATTATAAACCCCAACTAGAAACAAAGGTGTCTTACGCTGAGACCACTAGCCATGAGTTCTGGAGTGTCCAAGTGTGCACAGACTTGGAGACAGGTTCCTGTCTGAATTTAGGAGTCCTTTAAGTGAGATGTACTTTCCACTCGATGATCCTGAGTCAAAGCTACTCGTAGGCTGTTTCAGTAATAATTTCATGAAGACACAGGTGGTTTTTAAAAAGGAAAGAAGAAGAAGAAGAAAAAAAAAAAAAAAAAAAAAAAGGCAGCAGCCATGCATTTTCCAGGGACCAATGATGGTTATAGACCCCATTCAGTGGTTTCAAACACTGACCAAAAAAGGAAAAAAAAATAAAAGGGGGAGGGAGATGAGCACTCAAACTACACTGTTTTAGTAAGGTAAAAAAGTAAATTCAAGGTCGTCATCATCATCATCACCAAGAAGGGTCATGGCTATGAAGAAACTAATTAGATCCACTCCATCATCTTCATCCTCAAAGTCATCTTCTCCAAAATGCAGAAAGGACGCGCTGTGTCGACTTTTGTCATGTCGGTAAAGGCACTCGCTTTTGAAGGGGCAGCATTGGTATCGAGAATAGTAGGTGCAGGATTTCTTACTGAATTTTTGCTTGAACTCAGTAATTAGATCTTCCTTTTCTTGTCCTTCAACCCAGTATTTGTGCGGCACATAAAAGGCAGACCTCACGCGGCACTGTGGGCAGCGTTTTATCACAACCAGGCCGAGGTCTTTGGTCTTCCTCCAGGTCATTATGCATTGTAAACAGAAGGAGTGATTGCAGTTGGGCAAGATGCCAAAGACACCGCTTTTCAGATCAGTCTTTTCATACACTTTGTCCATGCAGATCCCACAGGTCACGTCTTTGCTCCTGAGGAAGGCCTCAGTTTCCTCCTCCCTTCCCTGAGAACCAGAAGCTGCAGCGGCAGCCCCATTCTCTGGGGTTTCAGATGGGGAGATCTCCTCATTTCTTCCATCGCAGGCACCTGCTTCAGCAGCTTCTGAGCTTTGAGACGATCCCAGACCAGATTCTTCTGACTGCTCCTCAGCGATATTCGCTGGCAGGTGCCCAGTGTCGCATTGAGGGTTTGAGGTATCAGCTGCCAACTCTGATCTGCTGCACTCTTGTTCAGATGTCACCTCAGCTTGCAGAACTGCAGGTTCTGACCCTCGCCTATCAGGTGACGCGTGAGCCACACTGGAGGAGGAGACCGTAGGTACTGAAGCCCTTCTTCCTGCAACAGTTGTGCCAGCTTCAGACTGAAGAACATGGAAAAACCTGCAGCGCTCACCATACCAGCATCCACCTTTCTGATAATACCGACATATTTGGGATGAGTGTATGGTTGGCCATTCATGACGATAATTGCATCTTGAACCAAATCTGCAAGAGCCATTTATGAAACGCCGACAAATGTTTCTACTACGAGCCGAGTCCATCCTCCGTGTGTTTTGAACGAGCCGCCCTTTACACATAAAATTGCGGCCAACAGACTTGTGGAGGTTGGGAAGGCGCCTGGAGCATCACAACAAGAAGGTGAAACAAAAACACACACAAGCAGAGAAATGTGAGAGAGAGGCACGTGCTAGAGAAATGCCTCGTTTGAGAAAAAAACGTTAAATTAGCCCATCTACAAACACACATACACGCAATGAAGAAACAGCTTACACCCATGAACATGTGAAGATTTTCCAGCAAGTTTAAAGCAGTGAAGCTTAACATACACCCGCCGTTACACAATAAAGTTTATCCACTACTAACAAATAAACCCTCTGGGTTGCAGGACAACTTAACTTCAAAAAAAAAAAAAAAAATCACAACCAGTGATAACACGACAAATTTAGTGGTTAATAAAAGTCAAATTGTGACATGTTTTCTTCTGATTGATTAATACAAGTGATTACTGAATGAAAGAAAATTCCATTTTTGTGCTTTAAACATGATCTTAAGAATTTTAACATGTACCTGTGTTGTCCTGTCAGCTTGGTGGGTTATGAGAGGATTATATGGTGAGAAAAAACAAAAAAAAAAAAAAGGGGGAGAGAAGGCTGACACAGGGCCTGGTCCCGTTGTTTTTCCCCTCTCTGAGTAACACAGCCAATACAACATGATTTTCCTGTTCGTTTGTTTTTGTTTTTGTTTTGTTTTGTTTTTTCTCTTTATGCTTGATTACAGGCTGCTTTGTCGGCCCGGAAAAGCCGAGGCTGACCCTGGACTCCTGCTCTCCCCTCTACCATCTTTGCTCTCTCCTCTACCATCTTTGATGTGACCCTGACCAAATGCTAAAGCAGCTGAACCCGCAACAACAACTTGAAAATGTCAACAGTGCTGCAGGAAAATGATCTCATGCAGCAGAGACGGAGAGCGGTAATCCAAGGCCCGTTTCACTACACGGGGAGATTTCTGTCAGCGTCTTTTCTTTCTGAGAAGACTGAGAAAGGCCCGGCTCCCACCACCGATTCTGACCACCTTATATAAAGGAATTATTGAGAGCATCCTGAGCAGCTATATCACTGTCTGGTTCGGGAACAGCACCATGCCGGACAGACAAGCACTACAGAGGGTTGTGCAATCAGCTGAGCGCACCATCCGCTCCGAGCACCCTGACCTGCACTCAATCTACAGCAGGCGGTGCTGGACCAAGACCAGGAAGATCGTGAAGGACCTCAGCCATCCCAACAACAGACTGTTCTCTCTGTTGCTGTGTACGTGACAAATAAACATCTGGATTTGGAAAACGAGGCACTCGCAAAGCCACCAGCATTGTGCCTGATTGGACACACCCCTCTCACACACTCTTTACATTCTTGCCATATGGAAAAAGACAGCTTCAGCTGACAGAGCTGTGACGAGACGCCCATTAAGCCCAGATGAAAAGTGAGGCAGAGCAAAACCATGCTGACCTTAACCACTCTGCATTAAAACTGTGCAGGACAGTGACGGACCAACAATGACCATCGGGCAGCAAAAAGGGCGTGCCAGAGACAGGAGGAGTAACTGAGGTCAGGAGGCACCTCAGAATGGACAAAACACCAGGAGAAAATAAGCTGAAGGCACAGGTGTCGGGGCTCGGCCAGGAGCTGACCTCTGAGAAGAGCCGAACAGCAGAGCCGCAAAAGGCCGTGGAGCAAAGCAAGGAAAACATCAATGGACTTAAATCTGATTTCTACGGAAAAGACTCTGAGGTTTCTGCCCTCAATAAGACCTCGAGGCATCAGAGCAGAAACTGAGCATGGCCCAGGAGGAGCTAGCTGAAAATCGAACCCATCAGGCTTGGAGTCCAAGACACCGGACTTGAAATCAGGCCGGAGCATCCTGGAGCTAGATGAGCAGTGTGATTTGTCCGGTCTGCTATGGAGCGAACGTTAGGGGGATGGCTTCCTGTCACCTCTGCCGTCCTCCGATCGCTCAGCGTCCTGGGCTGCCCAGCTCTGGACTGAACGCTCGGGCCGAGACACCCAAACAACCATGGACTCCATTCCCCTGGAATGGGACCACGACTACGACCTCAGCCGTGGGCTTGAGAGTGCAAGCAGGGATCCCAGAGAGCCTTGAGGCCTGTGTTAAACTAACAGAACAAAGATTGAGGTCTTCCACTGGGGAGGTGGAAGCTGCAGACTCTCCTATACACCTTCTGGATGTCAGCCGTTCCACCTGCAAACAAACGGACAGCAGTCGCACTTCTGCAAGCAACAAACGGACATCCAGACAATTGAGCTGCGTATCAAAACCCTGAAGGAAGACCGAAGCAAAAGGGTCAAGTTAAGGAGGAGCGAAATAAGGAGAAGATGCTGGACACTGGAGAAAAGGACTGCCTCAATTGGGGCCAGAACCAGTATGGACAGAACTCTGAGCAGCAGCACCAATGGATGCAAACAGACTGAAAAGGAGGAGGGCAGGACCCAGGGCACGCTTCAGGCCGTGGTTTACCCAGAACACTACAACAGGAAAGTGATGAACACAAACACCCACACAAACACACACATCTACATGCACCGACTCAGAGTGAAAAGAAACATACATATGAACATATGCACTCGTTGATTGAGGGAGAAATGACACACACACACACACACAAATTAAAATGTTGATTCAATGAACTGAGAAGTGATCCACACACACACACGCTGATGCAATGAAGAATGCTTTACTAACAAATGCTGCACACAAACATCCAAATACGGAGTTGGTTACAACAGCAAGAACTGATTGATTATTTATTGCTTAAATGTATTTCATGCCACGCAGAGGGCATTTGTGTAGATTTAGAGGACATGGTCTGAAGCACTTTGATAATGAAAACAATGTCTGTGCGTGATGTCTGTTTATGGCTCAAAGCCTCCACTGAATTGTTTACTGTGCTTCACACAGTCTAACAAGGAGCAGTGGTACAGAGCGAAAATGATGAATGAATGGTGTGAGTTTTATTTCGAAGAGATTATGAAAAGGTTGTGTTGATTCAACTTAGTTGTTTACGTTTTTGCCAAGGTAAAGAGTTGGTGTGTAACTAGTGTCTACTATTGAGTCAAGTAAATCCAACATGTTTTGTTGGTGCAAAAAAGGAGTTTTGGTTGATCTTTGGGTTTTGTTTGATACTAGGTTGATTCTATCAGTGAGGTTTGGATTGTTCTCTTTCTCTAAGAGAGAGAAAGATGGTTTGAACTTTGGACATGTTTGCAATGGGCCCCAGTATCTGTTATTGTATGAGTGTTTTATTGTTTATGTTTGTTTTTGCTTTTGTTACAGTGCACTGAGATAAGAACATCTGAGAGGTGTGATCCACCGGTGGTGATATTTTGGTATTTTGTGAGTTCCTGATTTAACAAATCAGCTCTTTAATCCAGGCCTGAGAGATTGAACTTTAAAGCGCTATAAAATATTCTTATTGAAAACAGTCGCAAAGTATTTTTTCTCCATGATTATAATGAGCTTGGGAGAAAATTCACTTATATGGGACACTGATCCTGAAGCCTAAAAGGATTGCAGCGAGTCAATCCAGTCCAAAGAAGGAAAAACAAACAAGGAGCTGTTTCCTTTAAAATGATGACGTCATCTTGCTGGTGATGGAGCCTCGAATAGGCTGCGCGTGAGACTCCATTATCAGCAACTTTTGGTATGAATGTGTGTGGATGTATGCATATGACTGACGACTAAAAGTCATGGACTGACGACTAAAAGTTTAACTGACTTGATACTGAGACAAAAACGGTGCTGACTTTAGGATTATTGAATGTCCACAGACAATTCACCCAGCCTGTAAAAGAAGGGTGGATGTTTTGTTTTGCTTTGTTTTGTCTGCAAGAACAGAAGAATGACAGAGACTAAAGAGCTGTAGCTTCACAGCAGTGTGAACTGCAGACTGAACCCTTTGGTTGCTAATTTTGAGCTACTGATGTTTGCATTAAGGAAATTGTGTTTTAGTAGCTGTGTTTTAATTAAGGTATTACATTATATTGTTGGGAATATTAAATGCTAAAGTGAAGAAAAGGTTTGATCCCACTCATGACTGAGCATGTTATTATTAACCATAGTGGGTCACTATAGAGAGTCAATTAATTTTAGAAAAAAAACAAACAAACAAAAAACCCTCCACCGAGGTCTATGAATAAGAGGGGAATGATAGACAGCCACACTCAAAATGGAGATATGTAATGATAAACACTGGTCCCCGTCTTTTGGGCGCTCTCTTGAAGTAGTCAACAATTTAAAAGTAAGATAAAATAACAGGGGCATGTGCTGAGGGGTGGTGCTGCACAAGAACAAGAGTAAAATAAAGAAAATATTGTTTTTAGAAGTGCAAATTAAAATGTACCATTACACTCAGAGGATCAATATGAAGCTTGATATTTGTTAATTTTGAATGAAGTACATGACTGGTGACTGTTCTGTCCTGAGCTTTTGTTTTTACAGCACCCGCTTGATCACACCAACAGTTTCTCGCCACCGAAGAGGGGTACTTGAAAAAAAAATAAAGAACGGGGAGGAATATCATCAAAACTGGAAAAAGGTAATCCCCAAAGGGGGTGATAACGCCATAACTTTCACTATGGTCAAATTCTCAAAATTTGACCCTCAAAAATTCTTCAAACATTTAGACACAAAGTGGAGATTTAGATAAATATAATGTCGTAAACCACATAAGCATGAAGTATTTGATTCAATAAGATGGTGAAATAACAAGCAGCAAAAGGTTGATCATGTTAATGGTGTTTATTCAAGGGTGCAGAGGAGATTATTATTATTAAAGACAACAAATGAAATAACGAAAAGTAGAAGTGGAAAAATTTGCGTTAACGGTAATAAAATCAAAAAAAGAAATACTAACTAAAACTGTACTGAATGTTCACAAAACTAACTAAAATTGACTAGATTTATAGCAGAATGTGTTTGGTTGCATTGATGTGTGCGTGCCCTGCTATAGTGAAATTAAGGTAGTACGTTAGTCGAGTCGTCTGTGTTGCTGCTCCGTTCACGCGCAGAATCAGGTCAGGAAAAGTCGGGAGACAGCGCCAGAATAGAATTGAGGATGATTTTAATATGACTGTTTTGTAGACATAACAAGAGTCTTGTAGTGGAGAGGGACGTAATGTCCTCCTGAGACCCAGAGAATAAGAAAAAACAGGGAGAAAATATTTTCGTTTTTTCTTTTTTTCTTTTTTTTCTTTTTTCTTTTAAATGAATCAAGTGTTATTAAAATAACAATCTCATAAGATGAAGATCAGGGACCAACCCAGAAGTCACTGACACTTCACTAGCTGTAAACTATTGGTTTAGGAATAAGTGATGGCACTGAACTTTCTATTTCACAAAAGTCAATTTATTTAGGATATCTGAGGAAGTACTGATTTTATTTGGAGACACAAAGGAACATTTGGCACTCCCCTCATCTCACATCTGTTTCATTGTTGTACCCAATCATTCTACAACTGAAATGCCTTGGACTGCTAACCATTTCAGGCAAGTGGAGTGAACCATATTTTGCTAGACTCTCATCAGATTGGGGCTTCCTTTTATTGATCTTTGGAGAGAAGTCTTCATTACTGGTATTATTCAGGTCTTGTTCACATGTTTGTCCCAGGTTTCTCAGCCAAGAGGAGCTTAAACTCCAGATACTGTGAGTTCCTTTCACACATTGAGATCACTGATAACTCTCGGCAACGACGTGATCTCGTAGAAACAATTAGGTGTTATGGATTCAACTATAATTGCGACTCTTATTTTTTACTTTACTGGAAAAGATTTCTGCATTTTACCCATATTTTAGTTTTAACTCAAAATCAAAATTCCAGATTCTACTACAGGTTGGTTTTGCACCAGATAGGACGACAGATTTCAGGTGGCCCTGTGTCTTTCTCTATTACATCTGCCACTGCATCTCGATAATCTTCTCTGTGGCTTTTAGTGGGTCCTGACCCTCTCATATTTTGAAAAATCTATGTTTGAATCTCCCTTAATAATTGTGTTAAGAATTCTCTCCGCCTTTGTCAAAAGTTGGGTATTAGGAAAAAGTGAAATAAATATAAATATAAAGTCCCAATGTGTAGAGCACACATTAATAAATTAGTCATGTTCCCTGTGAAAGTAAATGAGCCTAATTCTTAAAGACCCCTGAAATTATTTACTAGATGTTTATTTTTTGAATAAAATAAAAATCTGAGTTTAACAAAACATTTTAATTGTAAATATCAAGCTTACCTTTCTTTCTTCCATAAAATGTGCTTGTGGGCACGCCAGCCATTTTGAAAAGGTGGGAAAAACAATTGGCAAGGCCACACCCCCACACATGGGATATAATTTTAAAGGTTCTGTTGTCCTCTCTAAGAAACATCAGGACTTAGAGGAGTGGCAAGTAGAGTATGAGAGCTACAAGCAAAAAACTAAATGTGTACTACAGTGCGCAAAAATGAATTACTGGGTCATCAGGGGGTCTTGAGGGACATTTATAAAACAAAAAATCCCACAAACCTTAAAAGTGCACTTGAAAAGCTCACACAAGAAGGTTAACCTAGCTTACCTAGAAGACCTCATCAGGGGGAGCACACTCCCCCTCTTTTTAGAGCTCACCCACTTAACTCGCATCCCAAGAAAACAGCTAACCCCAGATAAGGCAGCGTGATGGATCCCGAGATAACAGGACTGGGACATCTAAATAAAGGTGTGAAACAATCGCCTTCAAAAGGTTATCAATTAACTTTAACCAAAATTAGGACCACTCGGTGCGGCAAGAGTTAATAGTTATTAGTCTCAACACCCAAGGATAACCAGAAGAGCATGACTGATATGATGGGACTGAGATTTTGTTACACTTAACTTTTGCAAAACACAAATAAAACTAAATTGAAACTAAGGATTTTCAGAAAATAAAAACTAGACTAAACTAGCAAAGAATTGGTAAAAACTAATTACAACTGGCAAAAAATTGAAAATCTGGAGTCGAAACTAAATAAAAAATAAAACCTAATGAAAATGGCGAAACGTTTAAAACCCTGGTGCACAGACGCTTCGAGCAGAGGCTCCAGCCATCCATTTACTCCAATAATAACCCCGTCACGGCGAAACATGACACCGTGAAGCACAATCTAACTGGAGAACCGGGGACCCTCTCCGCGAACGGGTTTTTCTCCCTAATTTAATGCTTTCTTTTAATGACATCGTTAACATTTCTCAACAAAAACACGAAAGTATCACTGATAATTCAACAATAAAATCGCTTCATGTTGTGGCCATCACACAGTGTTTTCCAAACTGATTCACGATCTGAAAGTGCGCAGATTTAACGTACATAATCCTTTGTTAGGTTTATTATTTTCATTTCACACGTAAAACACATTTATAGATTCATTCACCACTCCTGCTAGTTTTGGATGCGCTCGGCTCCAACCAATCAGACCAATTTACGCAGACGCACTAATCCCGTAACTGCACACTACCCATAATCCTCAACCGCCGTCGCTATGGAAATGAAGATAACAACAGCTTGGTGCTACCCGTTATTCCTTTATTTACTCTAAAATAATAACCAGCGATAATACGAAATTAAACTGGCCCAGTGCTTAATTATGTAATTAAAAAATGCAAATTGTATTATTTTATTTTTTACAAATTGCAATATTTATCTACAGCGCGCCTTTAGCGACACGTCAACAGATCTTAAGCAAGGCGATTGGATGGTTTTTACTGCAATGCATCTTGGGAGTCGTAGTAAATGTATCTTTCAACTCACGGTCCTGCAGCTAAGTTTTCGACTGGACACGAGGCAGATCCTAGCTAAGTAAGTTGTGATAAACTGTGGGTAATTTGCATGTTCACTGAAATATTAATTTCAGTGATATTAAACTGATATTAAACTTGAAATGTTTTCACAGAGCAGTCTGTGTACCAAGAGAACTACTTCTGCAAAAGTTTATTTAAATTTTTTTGTGATGTATTCTCATGTGTAAGACACTTGCTTGGCCACCCAGCTAATGTTAGTACTGCTCTATTTTAGCAATGTATCTTTTCTGTAATCAATTCAGGTTTTTTTTTAACCCTATTCACGTAATTAACTCAATATTAATGACTTTAATCTCGTAATTGATTTTTTTCTTCTAAATATGGTGTAATACTGCCTCGTAATATAAGTTATTTCTTTGGTCATAAATTATTTTTGTAATCATTTCACCAAAACAGACCTGAAATAATCCCTACATGTTCCATTTTCATTTGCAGAAATGACAAAGCCAAAAACCAAACCATGCCCTTCCTGTCAGGCCCCAAACACCTGCAACAGGAAGACATGCAGTGGATGCCTGGGCAGCCTGAACCTAAAGGAGGGATTGAAAAAAAAACAAGAACAGTTTAAAAACAGTAACTGGGCTGCCTCTGTTAAAAAAAAACAGAAATGCGAGCAGGGTGGTTAATTCAGCCCAGTTGTCAGTAAGTTTAAAAGTTCTGATCTAATAAGTGGTTGGTCTGGTAGACAATTCTTTATTAATCACAGTTGTCAATGTTTTCTTGTATATCATGAAGTAAGAAACTAACAAGACATGTATATACACATAAAATATTAATTTATAAAAGAGCATAAATAAAAAAGTTATTCACATCAGAATAACATCATCACACTAAAGACATCAAACTAGAAAAAACTTGTTAAAAACTATTTTTTATTCAAGCTACTTCTGATTTTTAATTTAATCGGCTATTAACTGAGAGACAAAACATTTCAAGATGGATTTTATCATACATTTACAGGTTTGGTCACCATAAATACTTTTTAACTATCGACAACAATAAAACAACAAAGATGTGAAACTTAAAGGTTTGTTATACATCAATTTGCTTACATGAAAGACTGGCTGCATGTTTTTCTTTGTTGTTCTTGCAGGTTTCAAAGCTACATGCCCTGGGCTACCAACCAATTCTGTTTCTTGGACAGTTTGACCGTAAGGGCCGTATAGTAGGGGATGTGATCACTCAGATCGAACCAGCGGAAGGTGCTGCACGTGACATCCTCATGAAGATGAGGAAGCTTTATGAACACCTTCTGAGAAGTAAGATATGCTTTGTCCATTATCTGTAACCAGGTGTCCTTATCAGGTAGCCTATCCTAGCTGTCTTTGGGTGATACTCATGGTACACCCTAGATAAGAAGGCAGATCATCACGGGGTACATAGAGACAAACAAGATGGTGAGGATGAGGATAGTTAACAGTCACCAGCTATTCTGTTCTACTCTACTCTATTCTGTTCTATTCTATTATTCAGCCAAGGTTCAGACCAGTAACCTTCTTGCTGTGAGGTGACAGCTGCCCTACGTGTCCTGTTGCTAACATGAAAATAGTGTTATATCTGCCTTATTACCTCCCCATGTGTCGGTCACATCACCAAAGCTAGCCATACTGAACCTCTGGTGTTACCCACCTGAACAATTTTGTATGTGTGTGTGTATAGTATGGTCTTTCACACTCATGTATATACAAATGTAATTTTAAAAATCTTCACGAAAACCAGACCTGATAATTCTCTTCGAGACTTTCTAGTATAACAAATGTTATATAATGTTACCAATATGAACACCAAGATTCTTAAATAACTTATATACTTCTTAAGAGGTTACCTGATTACCTCCCTGAGGTAGTTAGCATCACCATTGTACAAAACTCCTAAGTCACAGTACTAGCTTGAAGTGTCAAATGTTATTCACTACAAAGTCAGGAAAGTAGTGTCATCAGAGGAAAAAGTCATTATCTATCTGGATTTATAGTCACACTCATTAATTTATTAATGTATAATGTAGAAAAGCACTACAGATGTCACACTACCCTAGAGGGCACTTGTACTGAATGATTTGGGTCAGTGAGTGTGCGAGATGACTTATTTGATGCCAATATTTACCAGTTGTATCTTTAGTAAAAACTTAACTGAAAACATGCAAATCACTACTTATTATGTGTTTATGTGTACTGTACATTTTTTCAACCCATTTTAATGAATGTTTAATATTTAAAATTTTTCAGAATTACAAGCTTCACCTCCTGCTAAAAGTTCTCCACCAGCAGCTGGACCATCCTCTGCTGACAGTGTCGATGCTGGACCAGTCCCAGACCCAGAGGCTCTAAACGAGGAATTTATTCTTCATTTAGAGCCTGTACCAACATCTTCCCTCTGTCAGCCTCCTGCATCCTCCTCTCCATCTCTGCTTCCTCCTGCATCCTCCTCTCCATCTCTGCTTCCTCCTGCATCCTCCTCTCCATCTCTGCTTCCTCCTGCATCCTCCTCTCCATCTCTGCTTCCTCCTGCATCCTCCTCTTCATCTCTGCTTTCTCCTGCATCCTCCTCTCCATCTCTGCTTCATCCTGCATCCTCCTCTCCATCTCTGCTTCCTCCTGCATCCTCCTCTCCATCTCTGCTTCCTCCTGCATCCTCCTCTTCATCTCTGCTTTCTCCTGCATCCTCCTCTCCATCTCCACATCCTGCATCTCCCTCAATTTCTACGGTGTACACCTCGGATGTCCCAAACAAAAAAAGGACAAGGAAAGGTTAGACGTTATGGTATTGTAAATGTACGAAACACATGACATGTTCGTTAAGTTTGTTAAGATTTCTTTTTCTTAATTTTTGCATTTTTTCCAGTTTTACAGAACTCATGTAAATATTTCATTTGTTATTTTTCAGAATGCCGAAAACACCGTACACAGAAGATTTTCAAATATGAAGAGATAGTAGACAGGAGATTTGTAAATGTAAGTAATTTAGCCCGCTGTTGTGCAGATTTGTTTGCGTCTTTGGACTTCCCGGATTTGAACTGTGCCTGACTGAATATCCATAAGCTTTTGTATTTGATGAATCTACACTAATTCAGCCACTGAGTCAGGATTTCACTCCAAATAGGACATTAAATAATAACAGACCACCTGATACGACCTGGTCATGCTGCCTTCCTGATGTTTACGTTCTTTAAAGTCCTCCTGACATCATGCTCAGAAGGAGTGATTGATGTGGAGGTGCTCCTTCCCATTCAGTAACATCTGCTTCAGTTAGTTTTGCTTGTGAGCCACAATGTAAGCAGTGTTGCTTTGCTGACATGCACTCGATGCTGGCAGTACAAGCATTGTAGTGGTTCTTATGTTTTTGTAAACTAATTGTATAATATATTGAGCCATTCAATAGTACACAAATGTTTATAAGCTCCTTTTTGTATGCAACTTGCATGTCTTTCTTAATTAATTGTTTGTTTATATCATGTTTTTCAGGAAAAAGAAGAAGTTAAAGTCAAGTGGAAGCCTTGCTCAACATGGTATGTAGTAACAACTTTGTTGGACGGGAACAGACATTCATATTGTTGATAAATAGTTATCAACTCAATTTGAATTCATGTATTTGGACTAAAGTAAATTGGGAGCTTTTAGCTATCGAGCTCCTCTTCTGTGAGGAGCTTGATAGCTGTCCACCTCCAAAGTCCATTATGAGTTTTTGGAGGTGGACATGGTCAACACTTTTAAGAGTAGGCATAAGACTTTACTTCTTTATAGAGCTTATAGTTAGGGCTGGTTCAGGTCAGCCCTTAGTTATGCTGTAATAGGACCAGACTGCTGGGGGTTAGTGTCCCCCCCCTCTCTCTCTGTCTCTTTCAGGGTTATGCAGGCTCAGTATTGGTTGAAGATGCAGTCACGTCTCCTTTTACTGAAAACTCTCCCCCTCTCCCTCACCACCATCTGTAAACATACATGTCTCAGTAATGCAGTTCATGCATGTTACTAACTAAACTTCTTCCCTGGAGTTTCTGTGCTCTCTCATCCAGCAGGTTCCAATGGATCGTGGCTGCTGCTGTGCTATGAAGGTGTATAAAGCATGACATGAATATAGAAGATATTTCATCCTAAAAAATTGTCATGTGTCACAACCTAAATTGTCCTATTTTGTGTGTGGTTGTCGTTGTTGTTTGTTATGTTTTTCTCCTGACAGTGGCAAAGTGTGGGATGACACATGGGAACCTGCGCAGTTTTACACACAGTAAACCAGGCACCACAGGTCGCAGAGATCGCACAGTTCACAGCTTGTAGTTCAGCATAAAAGTTCAAAATAAAATATTTACTATACATTTCAACCAGTGTCAGTCTCTGTTTCACTCTCTAATTGTGGCTTAAGTACCTAACATATTCATGAATCTGATCGATCAATAATATCTTCCCTGCACTCGACATCTCATAGTTTTACATATCAGCCAACATTATTGTCTACATCCTCATAAATATAGAAGTGACTTGCTTATTATAACATATTACAAGGTAAAGTAATACTGCACTGCACGTATAGTGAGTAACACCTACTGTGTATGGGAGCCTAAAGCAAAGTTAACTGCACCAGTACCAGCTTCAGAACATATTGTATATTATATGTTTCTACCTTTTTGTAATATGTCATGTTTAGATGCAGTGACAATTGCACATTTGGAGTTGTGGTCATATGTGGTCTTTATATACAGGGTATTAAAAAAAATTGACATTTTTTGCTATTTTTCTTGTTTGTTTGCACAATATTATTGTGTACATATTACATATGTAACATTATTGTTAATATTATTATTAGATATCAAAGATACAATTTGATTGAGGGTTTTCCTGTCATAATTTCAATAAAAATGCAATTACACACGTAAACAATAGGATCAAAATAAACTTTTAAAAAGTCTGTTGATCAAATGCTGATTTTCAAAACATTCTAGAGGAAAACAGAGATAAAATAATCTGAACAGTAACAGTGATTGTGGATGATGATGGAGGCTTCAATGGATTATTCTGTTTCAATCAATAGGTTTGTATCTATGACAATAATTTGATAAGTTTAACAGGTTGGTTTAGGCCTGGCAATACAGCAAATATTCACAAACTTTTGTTTTTGAAGAATGTTTATCTTTTTTGGGATGAAGCTATCTGGCAAAATGAGACAACCCTTTTAACCTAATCTTTATGTCTTTTTTGTGGCTATGATACTGGATTTTGGTTTGATGCATATGCAGGTTACAGCTGGGGAATGGCAGTATGTTGTGGATTGATTTGGCATGTTCAACCACTGTTACACCAAACTCTCTCACTTATAACATGATGAAGGCCTCTTACTCAGTGTCATGGATTTTCTATACTTTTGGGGACACAGGGCCAAAGTCTGAGGCAATAAGTCAGATCAAAGAAGGCAATGATTCTAAAATGGGAGTTTACTTATGTCATTATATATATCCAGGAATATGTGCCAGAGGATAGTTGTCATGAAATCAATATTAAATCAAAGTATTCCTTAATTACCACAGCTGACACGAGTTCTCCATAGCTGCCTGCTGTCTCAGGATCTGTCTCCAAAAAGGACCAGGGAGCGCTAACATGTTATGTTCTAAACTGATGAAGAAAATGCACATTAAACATAGTATAAACTTACTGAGTGAAGTAATGTCAAGAGGATTCCTTTAGCTCCTATTGGGTTGGTTCCTTGATCAATGCAATACAGAATCATTAATCTGGTTTTATGTAATGTCCTCAAAACATGTCAAAATGAGGCTCACTAGTCTGTGTGGCCTCCACATGCCTGTATGACCTCCCTACAACACCTGGGCATGCTCCTGATGAAGTGGCAGATGCTCTCCTGATGGATCTCCTCCCAGACTCCAGGACTAAAGCATCTGCCCACTCCTGGACATTTTGTGGTGCAGTTGGTGGATGGAGCGAGACATAATGTCCCAGATGTCCTCAATTGGATTCAGTTCTGGGGAATGGGCGGGCCAGTCCACAGCATCAATGCCTTCGTCTTGCAGGAACTGCTGACACACTCCAGCCACATGAGGTCTAGGATTGTCTTGCATGAGGAGGAACCCGGGGCCAACCGCACCAGCATATGGTCTCACAAGGGGTCTGAGGATCTCATCTCAGTACCTAATGGCAGTCAGGCTACCTCTGCCGAACACATGGAGGGCTGTGCAGCTCCCCAAAGAAATGCCACCCCACACCAAAACTGACCCACTGCCAAACTCATGCTGGAGGATGTTGCAGGAAGCAGAAGGTTCTCCACGGCGTCTCCAGACTGTCACAAGTGCTCAGTGTGAACCTGCTTTCATCTGTGAGGAGCACAGGGCTCCAGTGGCAAAGTTTCCAATCTTTGTGTTGTCTGGCAAATGCCAAACATACGGCACTGTGTTGGGCTGTAAGCACAACCCCACCTGTGGACGTCGGGCCCTCATACCACCCTCATGGAGTCCATTTCTGACCGTTTGAGCAGACGTGCACATTTGTGGCCTGCTGGAGGTCATTTTGCACAGCTCTGGCCTTTCTTTCCTACCCCACAGTACCTTCCCTTACCATTTGTTTCCTACTCTTTTACTTCTTCTTTGATGACGGTTGTCTTTCTAGATAAGCAATTTCATTTGCTCTGGGGCGAGTCAATGGCTCGGGTGCATTCTGGGACTGTCAGTTCACCAGTGTGCTGGCATGCTTCTTAACAAACACACCACTACAGCAAACATCTCAATTGTACTTGTTGATTTCTTTGACAAAACACTGAACAAAAAATTTACTTGTGAGTGTGCTGCCTGGTGCTTTTAAATTTTGTGATTATTTGAGCAGCCCAGAAAGCATCCCATGAATTAAATTATGTTATCGTATCTGAACATGTGCACGAGTCATTAACTTAGATGGGAAATAATGATTCAGGGTAAACAACTGCACCAAGGAAATTCCATTTTTCTTCTCAAAATGTAAAATGTCTGTTGAAAAATCACATTGAACAGAGATGTGATTAACTTTTTATTTTACCAAACATAACATCAATGATGACACAATCAGTCTTCATCAGAAGTGCTCAAATCACTCTCAGTGGCATCGTCTGGAATGTCCTCCTCCGAGTCCATTTCCAGGAGTGGTTGGTGGCTGAGGATTCTCTTGTACACGTCCTTTACTTTGAGCATTTCAGCTTTCAGTTCACTTTGTTTTTTTAAAACCAGGCTACAGAGTCCCTTCTGTGCATCCTCCGACATGCCAACAAAGGAGGCTGTAAAAAGAACAAAACAAATAAATATGAGAAAAGTAAAAAAAACAAACAACAAAAAAACATCACCTCATAAACACAAGGAATTAGGATGCTATAATTAAACATTTTTTTAAAAGGGAGAAGGCAGTGTTAGCTAGCAATCTAGATATAGGTAAAAGATCCAGTAAGACTTTAGCATCTGCTCTTATTTTCAATCGATTCATCAAAAAATTAATAAATAAATAAAGTGCTTACAGTCTGAGGAGATTGTCCCCAACACCACAGAACGCATTCGCAACACTGTCCAGTGATGCCGCATCTCCCTGCAAAGGATCATCTCCTCCTCTCTCAGGCGCCTCACAGCCATCACCTTCTCAAAGACCTTTCTCTTTGTCCGGAGGTCAGCAGCAGCTACAGTTTAACAACATCAGATGGGAAAACATAGCAGCATATTATGATTCAAGAACAAAACATTCAACTACTGCTCAGATACTGGGAGCTTGTTTAAAAAGGATATTTATAAATCAAGAGCTTACGTTCACTTGTGCTCTGCCAGGGCCAAATATCGGTCTGCATGAGGGCATCACTGGATACGATTTGCTTTGTTGGTTCAGCGAGCTTGTTGTAGTCGTCAACAGCAGCCGCCAAGCGTTTCTTCTCAACTAAGATGACCTTGCGAATTCTGTGTCGCCTCTTGTTGCTATCTGTAAATAATCATAAAAAATTCACACCTTCACATAATGTATATAGTTTCATTTTAATCTACACTCATCAATTTGTTTGCTAGAACAAATCACATCCAGCTTAAACAAACCTGGATCTGATTTGATTCTGTTTACAAAGTAGCTGTACAAGCTGTACAAACTGAGCATCAAACGGTCCGTTTCAAAGAAACTGTGACACCATTTTGTCTGTAAAGACTTTGTGTTCGCACTCTGATGATGACGACAAGCTCCTCTACTCGTGCCTGCAACGCTCCAAGGCTGCCATCAGTTACTCACTTTCTAAGTGAGAGGAATATTAATCAGAATACAGGATGAGTAACAGTCACCAAACTACAGTGGACTCTGTAATCACTGACTTGATGACATTCATTATAAGACATCTGGAGCCTTCATGTGCTGCTATCTCATGATAATCATGAGATAACAAGTATGTTGGTGTTCAGGTTTATAAAACCAACTAGTACGACATCATTTCAACCCAGGTTCTATCCAATTTGATGAAACGCAACAACTCTGCCATAAATTTGCTTTTCCAAGGCTTATTTTTCATTGTTTGTTGACACTGTCAGAAAGATCTTAACTCTAAGTTCTTTAATGAGGCCATGGTGGGTCCTATTGTTATACATGAGTGCATTATATTGAGACTCACCTTCAGCCCATTTCTGCACATCGGCCACCCATTGCTGCAGTGTGTCGTCATCCACACCCAGCTCATTTCTGGTCGCATTCAGGCTCTCCACTTGTTCTCTAAGGATCCTTATGATCTAAGAATGCATTCATAAATGTCATTCATATTGACATTAAAAGAGTACTGGTGTTTTCCCCCCATTACCACACACATTAAAATGGGTGTTGAAAAAATGACCTTTAGATATCGCTGGCTCAAAGTGCGGCCCAGTTGTTCCACTTTCCTTTTGTTCCACCCCAAAGCCAGGAGGGTCAGCATGTCTGTTCGCCCTGCATTTCAGTTAGTATACAAATTAGAATTAATGAGCAGGAGACTGAGTGGAATCTCAGACACGGACACACACCTGCTTTAGACATGTACTTCGTTGTGATGGCCGCCCTAGACAGGAAACTGTTTACTTGTTCCACCTCTTCTCCAACTGTTGAACCGGCCCCAACCTGAAACGCACCTCCCCATTTGATCTATAGAAAGGAGGTCACAATACATGACTGCTGAATTCATTCAACCTTATAACAAAATGTCTCAAACTAATCCAAAACTACAAGCTGCAGTATACCTCGCATTTCCAAGTGTGAGCCTTTGCATGCATGACGGAGAGAAAAGGACGCATTGACAAGAGGTTCCTCAGCTCAGGGCACTGCTTGGTTAAATAGGGGAAATATTTACAGGCCACATCGGAGCAAAGGAACGTAATATGTCCTGGGATGCTAGCTGCCAACTTCCTCTGGAGAAAAAGGGGGTAAGCAAAGATCTCCCCTCGAAACATGTTCAATGCAGCTAAGAGGACTCCGTGGCGACAAACAGCTATTTCCATGCCCTCCTCATCCAACTTCCCAGTGGACTTTTTGGACGACTCCTTTGCTGCAGTCCAAGATGAAGATCCGCACAACCCTTTCCCCGGGACCTATACACTCAAAGATTTTAACATAAAAGACATGACATGATGAAGCCCTATCAGGGACAAACGTTTTAAAACAAATGCATAACAATTAGCTGAATTAGCCTCGAGTCACACAAGACCTCAGATCTCCCCAGGACAGCACTGATAACACAAAATAAAAATCATGTTGTTTTTTTTAAATACACATGGTGACAAAATTAAGTAAACATTAAGATAAAGTAAAGTAAATAGTATTACGACAACACCAAGAGAAAAATAAAAAAAAATATCGACCCATCCATATATGTCTACACACACACACACACACACACACACACACACACACACACGTATGTGTATATGGTTACGGCATTAACGTCATTTTAACAAGAGTAACGCTAACAGCACTAATATATATATGTGTATCTTACATGATTTGTGTGTCTCTGGATGTATTTCACAAACTCAGCAACTTCCTCATCTTTTTCAATGAAGACACCTTCAAAGTTCCCCTGCTCTGAAGTGCTGAACGAACACAGTGACAGTTGTTTGAAAAGAAACATTAAAATACAGCACTCCACTCCAAGAAACTTTTACTGAAGGCATCAGCTGATATTCGGCCATTGTTTTACATAGAGGACATACAACAGAATATTCAAGGACAGTCATCATAAACATTGATTTGCACAATTTCCTTAAACTTAGCAAATTTAGAAACTCACCCTTCCAAAATGGGCTGTTCGTTCATCCAGCATTTTGACAAATGCCTTAAGTGACATCCCTGGTGCAGCCTTCTTAATGTCATGGAAAGACTGAAAGGCATCCATTGAAAACAGGGTGCAGAAATTTAAGGTGCCAGGCCAATATCCACTACCCAGGATGTCCTTAACTGAGGGGGACCACATTAGGCTACAGCTGGTGCAGCTCACCACTGGAAATGCAAGGTTATAACGGCCTTTAGAAAGGATAAGGATAAATTCAGTCATGGCTCAAAGCATTCATTTTTTTCATGTTGTTTTCAAATCGGTCTGGTAAATCCAAATGACCTTTGACAGGTGCCCACATATACTGCGGGCCGAGGGTAATTAAAACCAAGATAGCAATGCACAATTTGCAATAAAACCTCCAAACACATCTATTGTGTATGTAGTGTGTGACAAAAGGGCAACTTACCATTTATGGTTACAAGAGCCACAATTGCGCCGGGTGAAACCTCAACGTTACCTGCTGGGCAGTCACACACATGGTCTGGCCTTTGCACAGGCAACAGCCGAACTAACATTAAAACACACAATATATATAAAAAGAATTAGAAATTAACTGATACACAATAAATATACAATAACAGCACCCACTCATACTCATACATAGCAAGAAATGCATAAGACTTAAAAACTGTACCTATTGGCTTGTGAAACTCTGATGAAGGCTGCAAAAACCCTCCTGTCACTGCCTCTCTGTTGTGCAGGACAAAGCGTGTGTGAACTGCAATATCACAGTCAGCACAAAGGAATGGAAGAGGCAGGCAGTCCAGACACCTCACAACTACTTGTTTGCCACACTGACACACACGGTGTGACTGTGGATCCAGAGTAGCTAACATATTGTCTATAAGACAAGGCCTGGCCTCTTTCCACTTTTGCGAGGACACCATATTTCTGATCGCCCAGTGAGTAGCAGCTGACTCAGACGACGTCTCACAAGTCATGGCTGCGTCCTCTTCTCCATCCTCCAACAACTGAAGGAGCTCCTGACGAAGCACCTCAGTTCCACACACTAACAGAAAAAAAATAAAGAAAGGAAGAAACTCTGAAAAACACTCTAGGCAGTATGTTTCTTAGGACTCCACAAAAGCCCTGCATAACTCAACTATAACAACAAATATAAAAGTAAACAGAAATCACAATATATACAAGAAGGTAAAGTACCTTTTGTTGGGTTGACACTGGCAACATAACTAGGTTCTTCACGTGGACATTGATGCTGCTCTCTGGACACTGGGGGGGGGGAATGAAGAATATTTACTTACTGAAATTCTTTGGTGAAAACAAGTTGTGAGATAAAATCAATGGTTGTGTGAACACTGACCACGTGGCATGCAACTAGTACTTCGACTGGTTGATGGTCTTTGAGGAATAAAAGCTCCCTGTCTGTCACGTTTTTTCCAGCGCACTGGTCTTGGCTGAGGTTCACTCTGTGCATCATTCTACGCAATTAACAAGGAAAAAAGGGAACACCTAAAATACAGTCTATGATTAAAGCAAAGATTATAAAACATGTTAAGTTAACCAACTTAATTTGACATAAACTTAAAAAAAAAATTCAAATAACATAACGTTTACTCCGTACAAAATATTAGACAAGCATGTTCCCTCTTTAACAACTGTTTCCACTAAAAATGTTACCTGCATATCTTGAAGGAGTTCGTCAGCAGCCTGAAGCTCTTCCTCCAGCTCGGGGTCCTCTGTATCACTCATTTTCAAGCTAAAGAGGAAAGAGATTTTTGCAGAACTCAGTGACATAAATACATAACTAACGCAATTCAAATGATTTTCAGTCTTGGCGCTCCGGTTAATGTTAGCAATTAACGTTAGCATCATCAGTTTGTAAAGAGCTAGCAGAACTCTTAGCGCAAAAACTGCTTTACGCACCATGTGAGGGTATTTTGCAGCACACAAGTCCTTTAACGTTTGTAATAGATTTAATCCATCATCGTTGGATTAAATGGCTAATGCTGCAGTAGACACGTGTAGTCGTTACCTAGCAAGCATGCTGACGGTAGCTGTAGCCATTTTTAAATACATTACACCGTTTCCGAGATCAGTCACCTCTGTTTGTTTGAAGCGTTTATGAAAAAACAAACTTTGAAACACACATCAAGGTATTACTTTAAATATATGTATTTTTTACATACCTGCATTAGAATCAATCAGTTCCGCCTCATTTTCTTATTCTTATAAATGGGTCTCTCCGTTCTCCCATCAGCCTTTGCTTACACAGGTTGCGTCTGATTGGCTGGAGCCGAGCGCGTCCAAAACTAACAGGAGTGGTGAATGAATCTATAAATGTGTTTTACGTGTGAAATGAAAATAATAAACCTAACAAAGGATTATGTACGTTAAATCTGCGCACTTTCAGATCGTGAATCAGTTTGGAAAACACTGTGTGATGGCCACAACATGAAGCGATTTTATTGTTGAATTATCAGTGATACTTTCGTGTTTTTGTTGAGAAATGTTAACGATGTCATTAAAAGAAAGCATTAAATTAGGGAGAAAAACCCGTTCGCGGAGAGGGTCCCCGGTTCTCCAGTTAGATTGTGCTTCACGGCGTCATGTTTCGCCGTGACGGGGTTATTATTGGAGTAACTGGATGGCTGGAGCCTCTGCTCGAAGCGTCTCTGATCGCCGCGAGCGGGTTCATATTGGAATGAATTGACAACCCACAGCGTCACATAAAAACGTGGAAGGGTACCTTAGGCGTCAGCATGAGAAGTTAAGGGACGTGACAAATCGTCATTATTTTACGCGTCGGGAGTGAGAACGGGTTGCCCTGTCAGACGCCAGTGATGGTGGAGCTCACTGATGAATCAGGTGAGCTGGATTCATGGCTGATTCAAAACTAAGATCCCCCTGCTGTGGTCAGTAAGGGGAGAAAAGGGGGAAATAAAATCAAGAATTAAAGAGGCATTTATAAACGTTTAGGTGTCAAGTGAAACGGGACAAAAGGGGGTGTTTTACTGTTATTTTCAATGTCAGCATTATTATTGTATGAGAATCATGCAACAAGCATTGCATCGATGATCATTTATTGAAGCTTTTGACCTTATACTAACATCTGTGTTCCTGTGATTGTTATAACCTCTGATGAATCTTCTATTTACAGGTGTTAGGATAATGATATAATTTTTCATTGCAGGTGTAACCATGATCATTTTTATACATATTGCAACTTGTTGCTCATTGTGGAGTTGTGCTCAAGTTAATAAGGGTTAAAAGCTACAGTCAGCGCGAATGTCTGACTGATCTATTGAGGGGAAAGGCTTCGAGCATGGAGGGCCGCACGCGCTTACAAAACACTGATATCATGTTATTCTTTGTGATCTTTTCTTAAATTATGTCTTTAAGGTTAGTTTAAATAGTGGCAGTTAATTAAACGAGATTTATTAAAATATTAAATACCTGAGTCAGAACGTTACACGCGGATCACCTTAAGAGTCTGGGAAACTTTGTAGCTGCCTAACTTTTTTTTTTTTTTTTTGAATGTTCTAGCTCCGTTGATTTGACACATTGGAATGTGTCAAAAAAGGGGGGGAAGGTTGAGCTTTAACATCAAACCAGGATTATTTGAACATTTTATAACTTCATTTGTGTCTTTAATAATTTAGGAATGGTAAAGCTTAAGCTAATAGCGGTCCGAGAAGACGGACCTTTTAGAGAATCAGTGAAAAAGCATAAACTATCACTTTCATGTTTAATCATTACTCATTGAAATGAACTGAATAGCGTTTAGAAGATTTGTTAATTTTTTGTCTTTTGTTAAAAAGAGGGGTTTCAATAATTTTCAGACACACCTTGCAAATGTGCTTATAACGAGTTGGCACTCGGCCTTTTGAAGGTCAGAAGCTTCGTTCGGCGTGACTGTCCGGACTGATAAAGTGTAGGAAATGCCTTGAGTGCAGAGGGCTAAATGCAAACATGCTTACACACACATAAGATATGATTAGAATAAGTCCCTGGGACATTCTGAATGTTTAGACCAATTCTGAATCACTAGAAGGTCAGTAGATAACAACATTAGATTATTAGGGTTAGGAAGAGAGGTGTTTTGGTTTTCTGTCTCTTACAGAGAAAGGAACAGACACCAGACGAGGTCACAGAGATGCGAGGATCCTCCGTAGCAGAGTCAGACACAGTGACTGCCGAGACATCAACTGGGTCCAAGGGTCATGGCGTTTGGGCTCCAGCTAGTCACCACAAAAGGATGGATCCCATAAACACAGCAATAACCATGAAGGGGTTGGCGGAAATCCGGGAACACCAGACCAACGAAGTTCGAGAGGCTTTTGGGCAAAAAGGGGACACCTTCCTGTTCCTTTTTCTGGAGAATACACAGATCGTTGTTTGAAATCGGGGCAGAATAATCCCCTGATCTGTGTTACGACTGAAGGGTTGTCTAACCCCTAAGGTTGAAGAATTAAGAGCAGAGGATCACCCAACTGGACGACACTGGTAGCTGCAGCAATAGAATAAAGGCTGAAAGCAGTGGGAGACCTGGAGAGTGTCATCTGGACCTGCTACTGTTGGAATCCTAGTTTTTCTTGCATCTGAATTGCGCAAACACAGAGGTCATCCCACATATGGTTCGCCCCTCAGGGGGACAAAGGACCTCAGGAGTGAGAAGAGATGAACCCGGCCACACTGGGCTACAGGGTGTTTGTGAGGTCATTATTCTAATGACCTCATCAGGGGGAATTGTAAAATTATGATATTATTTTATGCCATGTTATACCCCTAATTAAAGATTGTGAATTATTATGTAGTTTTAGTTTGCATTATTCTCCTGAATTAGAAGAAGCTGATAACTATTGCATTAGTTAAACTGATTTGCATTACATTAAATTGCTGACTTGTTGTGAATGAATGATATTGTTTTATGATGCATTATATTGCTGAGTTATAAGAAATACTGTTCGCAGAAGGTTATTGTCTAATTTGTCTGAGTAGAAGAGAACAGAGTGTGCTGGAGTTTTCTGCCCCATTTCAGCAGGAGCAGATAAACAGGGAGCCAAGGTTGTAGCTCAGGCGCTGTGTGAGAGAGAGCATGTGAATGTTTAGGCTTTTTATGATAAGGTGGAGGCACCAGAGGCTATAAAAGTTTGAGCAATGCTCCACCATTTTGAGATTTTGAGGCTGTCTGCATCAGTGTCCATCTCCCACGTGTGTGATCATTAAATCATCGTTTGACTCAACCCGGCCGGACCAGTGTTGTTGTTGTGGTTTTTTCTCTTGTCTCCATCCCCAATATTTTGAACCTTAACAAAGGTTAGAACACAATAAAGATAACACAAGAGATATATGGAATGTATTAAACAGAATAATCAAAAATGAATCAAGGAATAATGATTACCCTGGGTACTTTATAGAAGGGACAAGAAGTATTAATAACATGGAGGAGATAGTAAATGGCTTTAATGAATTCTTCGTAAACATAGGGCCAAAACTGGCAGAAGAAATAAAGGTTGATGGAATAGAAAGGGACACTGGTGAAAATATTGAAAGGAATAGTAGCTCAATGTTTTTAAGAGCAGTGGAAGAGAAAGAGATTTATGACATGGTTAGAGGACTTAAGAACAAAACCAGTACAGACTGGAATGATATTGATATGGTAACGGTAAAGACAGTTATTGATGGTATCGTAAAACCATTAAAATATATATTCAACTTGTCGTTTCAAAAAGGAGTTTTTCCACAAAAAATGAAAGTTGCTAAAGTTATTCCCATTTACAAAACCGGTGAAAGACATCATTTTACAAACTCTCCCAGTTCTCTAAGATACTGGAAAAACTCTTCATAAAAAGATTTGACAGTTTTGTGGAAAAATATGAATTAATGACAGATAGTCAGTATGGGTTCAGAAACAACAGATCAACAGCTTTGGCACTGATAGATTTAATGGAAAAGATAACGGAATGTATGGATAATAAGAGGTATGCGCTCGGAGTTTTCTTAGATCTAAAGAAGGCATTTGATACTGTTAATCATGAAATTCTATTAAAAAAACTGGAAAAGTACGGGTTTAGGGGAGTGGTTTTGGAATGGTTAAAAAGCTATGTAGGGAATAGGCAACAATATGTACAAATAAATGAATATAAATCTAATTTGATGGATATAGCTTGTGGAGTACCTCAAGGTTCAGTACTGGGTCCAAAAATGTTTATTATGTACTTAAATGATATCTGCAGAGTATTGGAGATTTTAAAGTTTGTAATATTTGCAGATGACACAAATATACTGTGTGCAGGTGGGGAATTGCCACAGGTTTTGGAAATGATCACACAGGAATTAACGATATTAAAGAAGTGGTTTGATATAAATAAATTATCATTGAATCTCGATAAAACCAAATTTATGTTGTTTGGAAACCAAAAGAAAAACATCGAAGTAGAAATATGTGTTGACAATGTATATTTAGAAAGAGTAAATGAAATAAAATTTCTTGGGGTGATCATTGACCACAAGCTCTGTTGGAAGCCACACATTACTTATGTTCGGGAGAAATTGGCACGGGGCATTGCCGTCCTGGGAAAAGCAAAGCATATGTTGGATCAGAAAGCACTGCACATTTTATACTGTGCTTTACTACTGCCATATATGAGCTACTGTGTAGAGGTCTGGGGAAACACATACAAAAGTAACACACAAACAATAACTATAATACAGAAAAGGGCCATTAGATTAATAAATAATGTAGGGTACAGGGACCATACAAATGCACTCTTTGTCAAAATGCAAGCTATTAAATTCCAAGACTTGGTGAAGCTTAAAACAGCGCAAATAATGTATAAAGTCAGAAATAAATTGCTTCCCAAAGCAATCTGTAAATTGTTCATAGAAAGAGAAGGTGGGTATAACTTAAGAGGGAAATGGAATTTAAAAATACAAAGTGCTAGAACAACTTTAAGAACTATGTCAATCTCAATTGCAGAAGTTAAATTATGGAACAGTCTAACAGAAGAAATAAAAGACAGTCAAAACATAAAACAGTTTAAAGTAAAATATAAAAACCTAATTTTAAATAAGTATAAGAATGAAGAAAACGGGGTTAACCCAGGATGGTAATGTTGCTGGTAATGGTGTTGCGGTTCTTTTTTGGTTGTTTTTTGGTTTTTTTGTTTTGTTTTGTTGTTTTTCCATAACTTGTGTATCTGCAAATATACACATTCTGTATTTTTCATATGAAAGAAACTATACTGTGGTGGGGCTTGCTAATTTCTTGTTTTTGATTTATGTATGTTATGTTTTGTTTTACTTCATATGTTTATATGTTTCATATGTTGTTTGTTTAATTTAAGACAAAAAAAATTAAATGAATGAGAGGTAAAACTTGAGGGGGTAGGGACAAATAAGTAAATACTTCAGCCTACTCCTTTTCAAACAAATAATGGAATGATATTTTGTAATGATTGTGAAGGCACATGTTTGAAATGTTTGAAATAAAAATGAACTGAACTGAACTGAACTGAACAATGCCAGGCATCCTCTGCACACGGCCATTAACAACCAGAAGAGTCTGTTCAGTGACAGGTTGCTTCTCCCAAAGACAAGAACTAACAGACTTAAAAACTCCTTTGTCCCACATGCCATCAGACTGTTTAACTCCTCTCTGGAGGGGAGAGGGAGGGGAAACAGGAGGACAAAGGAGGGAACAACTAAGCTGTAGTGCCTCTTCACCTCACTGTACAATACCTTGTGCAATACTTTTGTAAATAGTCAACGGTGCAATA
Organism: Aulonocara sp. 'chitande type north' Nkhata Bay; assembly: GCF_057382095.1. NCBI lineage: Eukaryota > Metazoa > Chordata > Actinopteri > Cichliformes > Cichlidae > Aulonocara > Aulonocara sp. 'chitande type north' Nkhata Bay. Next base: position 70,016,974 of record NC_141346.1, read on the forward strand.
GACTCAATACTTGAAATGTGCAATTCACTTGTATTTTTATTTTTATTCCTATTTATTCTATTTATCCCCTTCGTATATTTTATTTATATTGTCTCTGTATTTATATATATGTGTGTGTGTATAACTCTGTAACTTCTGTCGGTGCTGTGCTTTTTTGGAAATCGAATTTCCCAGAGGAACCCACCCGAGGGATTAATAAAGTTCTATCTTATCTTATCTTATCTCTTATAACGAGGACCATCATCAGAGCAGCTCAGACTCCAGGACTGATCATTGTTTCCAAACACACAGTCATCACTGCCTCCTTTCCTTCTGATGCTTCTGTAACTCACTGATATATAAACGCTTCCTCTCCACTCGACCTCCCAGTAACAGCGACCAGTCAGACCATTTCTACACAGCAGGTGAGGATAAAAACCATCAAATCTGTCTGGATGATCAGGATATGACAGAACCTCCTCCACACAATGTGCCTCAATGTTATTGATATTATTATTATCATTATTATATAATAACAAAACCTTTATAATAAAACCACTAAAAACCTTTATTCTAGCGCAACTTGTAAGCGAACTTGACTTTCAAAATAAAAGCACAAAGCACCAAAACGTTGACTACAAAAAACAAACAGTAATGTACAGCTTAAACAATTTACAATCATGACATAGATCTTGACAAGATAAAGAAATAATCCAAATTATATACAATGTCATCATGCCAACAGTTACAACATCGATGGAGGATCTGTGTAAGCGCTGAGGATCGTCCTGATGGACAGAACAGAAGGAGAGTGAGACAAGTGAAGATATACTAAACAACACTGTGACATGAACTGAGCCACACACAGTTTGATTCACAGGTGATTGACACATTATTTGACCACAAGTGTCTGTGAAGGTTCTCGTAGTCGTAGTCAAAGGAGAAGATCAGACACCAGCGAGGGAGGATAAGAAGGACAGACGCAACAACATTGTCATCCCCTATGTAGCCGGAGTATCAGAAAAACTCAGGAGAGTTTTCTCCAAGCATGACATCCTGGTGCATTTCAGACCCAGCAACACGCTCAGACAGAAACTGGTTCACCCGAAAGATAAAACGCCAAAACACAAACTTAACAATGTGGTGTATGCTGTACAGTGCAGCGAAGAATGCCCAGACCTCTACATTGGAGAGACCAAACAGCCACTTCACAAGCGCATGGCACAACATAGAAGAGCCACCTCCACATGACAAGACTCAGCAGTCCATCTGCATCTTAAGGATAAAGGACACTCTTTCGAGGATGCCAATGTTCACATTTTGGGCAGAGAGGACAGATGGTTTGAAAGAGGAGTGAAAGAAGCCATCTATGTCCACTGTGAGCGACCATCTTTGAACAGAGGCGGGGTTTACGACACCAACTCTCTGCCATCTATAATCCAGTTTTGAGATCCCTTCCCAGACGCCTTAACGTCCACTCACATCCTGGGCCATCTGATCTCAGGAATTCGCATGATAAGGTGGGGCCAGGTTTCACAATGAACCCACCCGAAACTCTGGCTGATTGGGACCCACACCCAGTTTCACACCTTGGCTCAGGCGATTAGAGGATCATCAGGGGGTCCTTTTGTCCCTCTGTGGGGGGAAACTCCCACTAGGTTTATATCTGGGACTCTCCACCATTTGACCTTAGAACTGAAGAAGCTTCTCGGATGAGAGGTGAAACGTCTTCAAGTAACTTAAAGAAGTCCAGACGCTTTTCTTTGCAAGCTCTTTTGACATTTGACCACGAGCAATCTTTTCTGGTTTGACGCCGTCTTTGTAGCCAGAAACCAGCTCTCTCCTCGGCTTCCTCCACTACACGCTTCCCCCACGCCAGTCTCCTCCGTCACTATAAAGGGGAGAGTCATGAGCTCCATCACCCTCACCTGTGCCGTCCAATGTCCCGCCACCAGCCTCCACTGCAGCAGGCCAGAGACCACACCCCTGCCACAATAAGTAAAAGTATATCCTTGCTGTACCCTTAATGCTAAATGTGCTAAATTAACCGCTGCCTTTGCCCCTTTGGGATTATTCTTATGTCACTGGGATGTTGACCTTTGACCTTCACATTAGAGAGATGGGCAGACATAATTAGTGTATGAATTTTAAAGTAACAGGTAATAAAGAGAGTGTAGTAAATGTAGTCAGGTTTATTACTCTGTATCACACATGAGTGCCCGAGGGAGGCGGGGCTGACTGGGGAGACACAGGAAACAGAGAGACAGGGCTGACTCGACATGAAACGATGAAACGTGGGACACGGGAACAGAAACTAAACACAGGCTGAAATGAACACTGAGGGAGGGAGAACTAAGATTACTGAGAGCCTGATAAATAAGAAGAACAAAAAGCAAGAAAAACAAGAGTCAAAGAAAACCAAAAACACAAAGCATTGGGCCAGGACCCACTGCTGTGACATTTATATGTGATAAAAACATTAAAAACTGCTCAGATGTTGAAATCTTTCTACGTATACTTTAGGTTCAGCTCTCCAGCCTGGCATTTGGTTAAGCATGATTCAAACATGTGATTTTGTTTAACTGGTTTTAATTATAGTTACTTTTTGTGAACATTTGTTGCAGCATTTAAAAATACATCATTTATTTTCAAACTTTTATTTGATTTAGAGCATCATGTTTGACCAACGTAAATGTTTTAATTTCATATAAAATAACTGAAGCAGTGAACTAAATATCTGAAATCTTTCCTTCCTTAAAAGTTATAATCCTACTTAAGTTATAGTGCAAACGCTTAAGCAACAAATATACTTAATGCTAATTAATTAATATTTCCCTTTGATGTTGCAACTATGCGGTCACTTCTGTCTTTAAACAAAATAATATTTTCCAGTTACAGAAATCATGAAGTCCAAACTAAAGTGCTACTGTTGCTATATGCATTTTATATAAATCATGGATGATGGTCCTGACATGAAGGAAGAGAAAGTTACAGGTTGCATCCTTTGACTTTGTCTCCGTGCCTTTGGGCCATTTTCAGAAGGACAGATGTTTCTGTTCAATTCTTAAATCAATTTTTTCAAACACAAACACTATTTTAAAGCTTCTAGAGAGTAAAATATTAATGATAATTATAATAACAATAATAAAAACAAAAGCTCTCAGATCCATCAAACCAAGCAGCAGAAAGAACAATAACTGAAGAGAAAACTTTAACCTTGTAGACTTCATTATGTTCCAGCTGCTCTACAGACGCTGTGACCTCGAACTTAAGCAGGTCGTAAAGTATGTGCAGCTCAATAACTTCATAATCAGACCCTGTGGTATTTAGGCAGCAGAACAACTAAGAATAACAACTACAAATAATGTTTTTAGGTTTCTGTTGTACTGCAAGGTTCTGTACAGGAGAACCAAACCAAGAGCAAATATTACGTCTCATTTACACCTGAGCACGAAGAGCCATCAACATTTAGCAAATTGAATCATCTTTGTTTAGATGCAAGAAGAATCATATAGAAATGAAAAAGTAGAAATAGAAATCCAGAGCAAAGATATCCTCTAATTCAGCGTAGCACATGTGCAGCTGCTGCGATTCACGTAAGCATTCGGCTCGTCGCTGTTGCAGATTTTTCTCTCGCTGTTCTGGCTCACAGCGCTGCAAACACAAAAATAAATATCCCCAAAGGTGTGAAAGGGAGCTAATTAGTAAGAGTATTGTTACTCTCCGCAGGAGTAGTCCAGCAGTAGAAATCAGTCCAATAACAAGGTGTGTAACATCTAGCAGGGTGACAGAAAAACCCAGGGTAACTTCTAAGGACCTCAACGTCTCTCTCACATTGTGTTTTTTAAACATGCTTCCATTTGTCACTTCAGTCTTTACTCTGAAATACAGGAAGAGAAATCATGGCTGAAACAATTTCTCATGAAACCAGGGGTGTGGTCCAACAGTCAGTTTGGTGAGGAAGGTTCCTAACTGAGAGAAGTGACCCAGAAGTATCTGTGTAGCAGCCACAATGAATCCAGATCATGAGCTTTATTAACTGATCAAAGTCTCTTCTTTCATCTTCTGTATCATTCAGTTTGCATTGGTAATGCCCATTATTGTAATGCTTTTTTAAGACCAGCAAAACTTTATTTCACTTTGGGTTAGCTGGGATAAGTGATGGATGGAGGGAATTTTACTTCAGCCACAGAAATCCTAAACAGGAAGGAGGAGCAGAGTTACAGTGGATCACTATCCAGCAGGGAAACAAGGTTTATTTCAATTTCTTGGCCATGAGTGAGATTTACTGAGTGGGCAAATTAGGGAGACGACACCATCAGATCCCGAGCCCTCCATGTGTTAATCAAGAGACGGCTGCTGTGCTACATCCATATATAATGAATAAATTAGGAGCTAAAGCTGAAAGGACAGTTTATTTGTACCATCTTCAGGTGAACACATTCAAGAACATCACAGATGAAGAAACATTAAAAACTTCCACACTACATAAAGCAAGAAAAATAGTTTTTCTTTCAGGTGGTTTCAGAAAAACAGAAACATCAAACATCTCCAAGACTCTCTTTGAAAGAACTAAAAACCTTTGTTCTCATGGTCCAATCATGAGTGAACTCCCCGATGAAGCCTTGTGTGCTAAAACATGTCAGAGTTTTAAAGGTTAAACATGAGTTTCCAAAACGTTTTGCTGGAGAACAATGAACTATTTGACTGAGTTTCAATCATTTACAGACGAGCAAAACCAGGACAGAGAAAAAAGGACAAAACTGACTCAGTAAAACAGAAAAGAAGATCCCATGTAGATCTGTATTATGTAGAAGTTCATCCCAGCAACCAGTTCAGTTCAACACAAGTTTAAATGATTCTATCTGAACTCTATGGAGCCTGATCTCAAGCTTTTTGAGTCTGACCAGAGGAAACCAGAGGATCTTTCTGTGTCTTCAGATTCACTGTGATCCAGTGATGGGAGTGATTTCAGCCCTGAGTGATCGCGCTGATGTTTGCACAGAGCAGACAATGAGGTGAATGTTTGGGCACATTGGTAACAGTGAAACAGTTTATTAGTAACGTGGGATCGTTTGTGTGCAGAGTATGAACTGAGATTCCTGAAGCTCTTGTCACACTGGTCACAGCTGTAGTTTCCTTCCATGTGTGCACGTTCATGCCTGTTACGATGACCTGACTGTGAGAAGCTTCTCTCACAATGTCTGCACTTGTGTGGTTTCTCTCCTGTGTGGACTCCTTTGTGTGATTTAAGCTGACCTTCAGTGGTGAAGGATGACCCACACTGATCACAGAGGTGCTTTTTAACCCCACTGTGAATCAGTTCATGTTGTTTTAACTCACTTGTTGTGGTGAAGCTTCTCCCACATTCTTTGCAGTATTTCAGTTTGTCTCCAGTGTGTCTACGTTGATGTACTTTTAGGGTAATTTGCTGACTGAAAGTTTTTCCACAGAGGTCACAATGAAAGTCTTTCCCACCACCACAGTGATGACAGGGTTGAGAACTGGATCCATCTGTGTCGCTCTGCTTCTAAACAAAGACACAAAGACAGTGTAAGTCAGTCCTTCAACATTTGTATCCTGAACGTCGCCTGAAATAAAGAACATCTCTGCAGATGTCCAACTACATTTGACTGTTTCAGTTAACACACTCAGTTTACTGGGCTGCAATAACTACAATACTACCACCATGATACTACAGTAATACTAAAATCATAACTGAAAGGAAAATCTGAATAATCACTCAGAGCTGCTTTTCCATGCAGTAGAATTGCTAACATGCTAACACAGTTTAATGAGCAGAGTTGTTCCAAACAGTCAGGCTAAAATGACAAGATAACAATATAAATACATACCTCACAGTAGCTGCACTTGTAGAGTCTCTTTCTGGTGTGGATCTGTTGGTGTCGTCTCAGGTCATGTGGAGATTTAAAAGTCTTCTCACACAGGTCACATTGATAAGGTCTCTCCTCAGTGTGGGTAAACATGTGTTGTTGTAAGTGTGCGTCTGTTGTAAAGTATTTGCCACACTGTTCACAGCAGTACACATCATGTCTGGTATGAATGCGTAGGTGTGTATTTCGGTACCCTCTCTGGCTGAAAGTTTTTCCACAGATGTCACAGCTGTATGGCTTAATTCCAGAGTGGGTAACTAGATGCTTCTGTAAGTTGCTACTGTGAGTAAAAGCTCTGCCACACTGATCACAGTTGTACGCTTTAACTCCACTGTGGATGAGTTGGTGTTGTTTTAGGTAACGCTTCAAGGAAAAAGACTTTCCACACAAGTCACAGCTGAACGGTCTCTCTCCAGTGTGGATGACCTGATGCTGTTTTAGTTCAGCCTTCTCAGTAAAACCCTTCCCACACTCGTCACAGCTGTATGGCTTAATTCCAGAGTGGGTAACTAGATGCCTCTGTAAGCTGTTACTGCGAGTAAAAGCTCTGCCACACTGATCACAGCTGTACGCTTTAACTCCACTGTGGACGAGTTGGTGTTGTTTTAGGGAACCCTTTAAGGAAAAAGACTTTCCACACAAGTCACAGCTGAACGGTCTCTCTCCAGTGTGTATGACCTGATGCTGTTTTAGTTCAGCCTTCTCAGTAAAACCCTTCCCACACTCGTCACAGCTGTATGGCTTAATTCCAGAGTGGGTAACTAGATGCCTCTGTAAGCTGTTACTGTGAGTAAAAGCTCTGCCACACTGATTACAGCTGTACGCTTTAACTCCACTGTGGATGAGTTGGTGTGTTTTTAGGGAACCCTTCAAGGAAAAAGACTTTCCACACAAGTCACAGCTGAACGGTCTCTCTCCAGTGTGGATGACCTGATGCTGTTTTAGATTAGCCCTCAGAGTAAAACCCTTCCCACACTCGTCACAGGTGTGTTTTTTCTCTCCCTTTCTTCTGTGAGGTTTGTCGGCCTCCTGAGAGCGCTGACTTCTGGCTCCATGTTGGTCCTGCAGTGACAGAGATACAAACAGAGGCAGTGAGTGAAATGCAGTCGTGGAACAAACTCAACCTTCAAACTCCATTAACACTAGTTTTAAACCTGAAGGTGGAGCGTGGCACCAAACACCTTAAAGGTCTCTTATCCCCACCTGCTGGTAGTTCTAACACATTACATCCAACCTGCTGTTAAAGATAATTCATGACTGTTCAAACACTAAAATCATGCCCATCCCTCCTGATTGTACACACACACACACACACACACACACACACACACACACACACACACACACACACACACATTATTTTATAATTTAGATTATTTTGTTGGTTCCTATTACATATTTCTATAATTTGTATAGATTTATACAGAATTATTCAGTGATAATAAATCCTATGTTTGTTTATTCTAAAGGAACCCCGTTAGCTTCCACAACAGATTTTGCTCGTCTTCCGTCAAATACTCACATAAAATATTACACAATAAAGTGGATTCAAGATATCCACATAATTTCACTCTTACATCCACAGTGAGGTTTCACAATTGTTCAAATATAAGCAATCAATAATAATAATAATAATATCAATAACATTGAGGCACATTACCCAAGTTTCAAAAACAAATCATGTCTTACAATATTTACAACAACTAAAAGCTCTGTAAATCGGCTTTTAAGTGTTCATTGAAGTTTTGAATAATTCTCTAATTTTTTAAGGCAACTTATTCCACTTAAAAGTTGCTCTAAATGTAACAGTTTTACAAAACGTTACTTTTAACTCGAGCATTTACTAAATTGCAGTTTGTTGAAAACTGTGTAATATGATGATGTATTTCATCTGGATACTGCAGCTGAGCAGAATAAATGTGGTGTGTTTAACAGAATTGCTTTCTTTAGAACTACAAGTAAGCCATAGAATATTTTAGCCTGTACAGGAAGCCAAGTAAGGTTATTATGCATTTTATCAATATTAGTATAGTATGAACATCTTCACACTAATCTGGACGCCTTATTCTGGACTAACTGAAGTCTGTTAAGATCTGTCTTATTAGCTGCTGACCAAATGATTGAACAATACTCCAGATGAGACATTACTAGTGCATTAATGACATCTTTCATAATGAAGAAGTGATACACAAAGAGCATTTCATAGCCATAGCTATGCCTTGTCGGCAGAGTTATGTGACATTAGTGATGTTTGTACTTTCAGCGTTAACTTGGTTTTAAAGCCTTTAAAATATACGCCGTTCAATAGTCGACCTTAATCTGACAGAGAATGTGATGATTTTGTGGATAATTAAAGTCAGTCATATATCCACAAACACAACAAGCTGAAAGTCAGTGATGCTGCTCGATTTGCAGTCCTGAACATCACGGCACAAGCAGGATCCACTGCACTGTTAATGTTAGCTGTGTTATATTGCTGCCTCTGTTCGGTGGTGTCGAGCCAAACGCACTTTAACGTGTGTTTGAACGAGCTGACGGTTCACTCGTTAAGCTGAAAGAAAGATGCTTTAATCACAGCAGTCACACATGTGTCCACTGCACCATCTGGAACTCTTCTTGTTTACACTCGTAATAACACAAACACTAAATCCTGCTTCTCTGGTGCTGTTGTGTAGCAGTGTGTACACCTGAGACTGTCACCTGTCTGTCTGTCCTGCACTCTCTCTCTGTTTCTTTCTCTCTGATTGTGGAATAAAAGTATGAACATGTGTTTATAAGTTACACTTGTGTTTGAATCCTGCAGCTTATCACACATTTGATTTCCATGCGTGACGACTGCAAGTGTCCAGAGTGAGGACAGACTGAGGGAGCCACTGCTGCACATCATCTGTGAGGCTTTGCAGCCCTGATGATCCACCAGGACAAACTCAGCAGTGTGTGAGGAAGAGGAGGAGGAAGAGCCAGCAGCAGCTGACAGATGGAGAGAATAGACAGACTGTTCCCTGTTTGTGAAGGACTGCTAGGAAAGTTTAACATAACTGTCTGTGCTGAATCAGTCTTATTAGGTAATGTTCAAATAATGTGATCATCCCATTGTTTCCAGTGTGGGAGAAAGTACTCAGAGTACTCAGGGCCTTCAAGTTACACACTATGAAAGGCAGCAACAAGTTTAATGTTCAGAAACCTAAAGTCTGTATCAGCAGCAGAATGGAGCTAAAAATAAATGTTTGTTTCAGTTCTATGACGCTTTGAGTATTTTGGATCAGTAGCTGCTGTGTTTGTTGCATCATATTGCTGTAACTGTTTATATGCTTTATATATTCTGAGCTAAGTTGATCTATAGTGTTACATGATACACTCTCAGAAATAGAGGTACGAGAGAAGAACATTTTTGTACCTATAGGAACATTTTTTTAAATGTTCCCTTAAAAGTACATTACTGGTGTTTAAAAGTCCAGAAATGCCCCTTTAAAGGTTCAATTTGAAATAAAGTACAAATCTGTATTATAAAAACTTAAGCAGCAACTTCTCCAGGTTCCAATATTTATGCAATTCTCAAAGCTTTTGGCCACGACTGTATAACCTCTTCTGAAGTTTAGTGGATATTATACATGGTTATGCTCAGGATGTGTCGGCCAGTTTCCACTGGAAACGCCTTTTGGTTAAACTGTCAGCGAGGAATTTGCATTTGCACTGTTACATTTTTATATAACTTTAATGCACATAAACAACAGCTGCTTGTTTCAGTGAAAATACATTGATGGGTTTTTAATAAAGTTGTGCAGCTGTAAAGTATTTTGTCTGGTGTCAATTCTATCGTCAGCTACATCGTTATGGCAAATGTTCAAATGTATATGGTGATAAATATCTTTGGTCATATGGTCCTGCTCTGTCTGTCACCTTCTGTGTTGAGCTCATTGTTTCCTCTGTAGTGGCTGAGCTGAGTCCAAGTAGCTGAAAATGTTCCTCTGCTGCTCCGTCAGACTCTCCTCCTCCTGCTGATCAGCTGGGACACAAAACAGATCTTTGTTAGGCTCCACACTGCACTGAAGAGTCAAAGTGTCTCATATGTTCATCTGACAAGTAAAAGAACACATTTTTGTTTCCCGAGGTGGGCAACTTGTTGGAAACAAACACAAAAGGTTTGAGCACTGATACCTGCCATTGCTGCCATTGAAAGATGCAACGGCAGCAATGTGGATTGGTTTGAGTCTTGACAATCCACATTGCTGGCATCTTTCAATATGTTGAATACACCAGTGTAAGTGCAGCCACTCAGACTCAATGTGTTCATAGAAACAGGTGCACATGTGTCACGAGTTCATCCAGCAGTAGCTATGGCACTTGGCCACAGGGGGCAGCAGTGGACTGACCTGCATTTGAGACTGCTCCAGCTGCTCTGTGACAGTCAGTAGATCTGCTACAAATTGCAGATCATATGCAAGTTTTGGAAATGACATTATAAATATTCCTAACTTAGCCACGGCAGCATTGTTGATGTATTACCTATATTGGCTGAAAATGTTCATTTGCAGAGAAAAGACACAGGCAGACTGTGCTTACAGGACAACAACAACAACAACAATCTTTATTTATAGAGCACATTTAAAAACCAACGGCATGCCAAAGTGCTTAACATAGAACAAATTAACACAAGTATAATCAGAGTCATAAAAATAAAAGTGTAGAATTATGTTCACAGGAAAAAGCCACCAATAGAAAAAAATATAACTACAGCACATAGCTATAGCACAATATAACTGTGCCATCAACACACAATGGGGATAAGACATACACAGCGCAAATAAAAAGCAAGATAGGAAAATTAGTAAAATAAATCACTGCAGACAAGGCCAGCATTTAACCGGTAGAAAACGCAAGATTAAACAAATACGTTTTAAGCCGTGATTTAAAAGATTGAATAGAGTCAGACGCCCGAATGCCAATGGGAAGGTTGTTCCACAACTCTGGTGCGGCCAGGGCAAACGCTCGATCACCTCTAGACTTCAGCCGAGATCTAGGCCGCACCAACAGTAACTGTGAGGATGATCTTAAAGCCCTAGCAGGAACATATAAGCTTAAGAGTTCCTTAAGATAGCTCGGTGCTGTGTTATTAGTGATTTTAAAAGTAAACAGCAGAATTTTAAATTGGATACGGTATTTCACAGGCAACCAGTGCAAATCAGCTAGGACGGGAGTAATGTGGGCAAACTTCTTAGTTTTGGTTAGAATGCGTGCAGCAGCATTTTGGACTGTCTGTAATCTATGGAGAAGGGCAGAGTGGAGTCCAAAATAGAGTGAATTGCAGTAATCCAGCCTCGAAGTTACAAAGGCATGGATGAGTTTTTCCAGGTCTTTATGCGGGATATACTGCCTGGCCTTAGAAATAAGGCGGAGTTGGTATAAACTGGATCTAACAACAGCAGACACTTGTCTATCAAGTTTAAATGAGCTGTCAAGTAACACGCCCAGATTCCTAACAGTGTCGGAAAAGGAGCTAGTGAGAAAACCAAAAGCATCACGAAGTTTGGCACGAAGGACGTCACTGCCAAAGACCACAATTTCAGTTTTCTTATCATAAAGGATAAGAGTATTTGCCAGGAGCCATTGCCTGACCTCACACATGCACTCTCGAAAACTATTCAAGGACAAAGCTAGGTCATCATTTAACTCAAAGTAGATCTGAATGCCATCGGCATAATAATGAAAAGCGATGTGATATTTCTCAAAGATAGCGCTTAATGGAAGCATGTACAATGAGAACAGAGTAGGGCCTAACACAGATCCCTGAGGGACACCACAACAGACAGGTACAGCGGAGGAAGAGGAAGTGGCCAAGTGAACCGAGGAGAGCCGATTGGACAAGTATGATTTAAACCAATCCAAGGCAACACCCTTGATGCCTACAGTGTGCTCAAGTCTCGCCAATAGGATTTTATGATCAACCATATCGAAAGCCGACGATAAATCCAATAGCACTAGGACCGAGGAGCGTCCATTGTCAGCCATTAGTAGAAGGTCATTGAGAACTCGGAGCAGCGCTGACTCAGTGCTATGATGTGGTTTGAAGGCCGATTGGAATTTATCATTAATGCTATTCTCATCCAGGTAGGCCTGGAGTTGAAGCAACACTATCTTCTCAAGAATTTTGGCCAAGAACGGAAGCTTGGAAATCGGCCTATAGTTCGCATAATCATTATAATCGAGGTTCCTTTTTTTAAGAACAGGCTGAATTATAGCATGTTTAAAGGCTGATGGTACGCAACCAGAGAGCAAAGAAGAGTTCAAAAGGGACAATATACTAGGTCCAATTGCACTAAAACAGTCCTTAACTATACGAGATGGAAGAACATCATATACGAGATTAGTATTGTTCAGTTGTTCAACCAGACGCTTAAGAGTAGGGAGTGAAACGGGTTCAAACTGATAGAAGGAAGAGGAACAGTCAGGGGTAAACGCAGGGCCTGTCATTAAAGGAAGAGCAGATTTAAGAGATGAGACTTTATCTAAAAAATAATTTAAAAATTGTTCGCAAAGAACCATGGAGCACGGCAGCGGCATAGTGGGGCAGGGGTTGACCACAGAGTTAAAAATTTTAAATAAAATTCAAGGATTGTTACCATTGGTAGAGATAATTTTTGAAAGAAAAGCTGCTTTAGCCATTTTGGCAGCAGTTTGAAACTTCAAGCGACTAGTACGTAGGATGTCGTAAGATGCCTGGAGTTTATCTTTCCTCCACCTTCTCTCATCCCGCCGACACGCACGTCGTAGAGCGCGAACAGAGTCACTTAACCAACATTGTGAGTAAGTTCTGGGGCGCTTCATTTTAATAGGTGCCACAGTGTCGAGGATGGAGGAACATGTAGTTAACAGGGTATTGGCAAAATTCTCAACCATATGAGGGGTAAGACAATCTGACGTAATAGATGCAGAATACACAAAAGAAGCAGAGAATTTCACCACAGTATCAGCATTAACAGTACGCACATCACATAATAACGTTACATGTTATTATGTGATGTTACTGAAATCATCATGAATAACAGGAGTGGTGATTCCTGTAACTTTGTGTATATAATTTGGCATTTCTTACTGATGTAGGCCAAAAATAAATACATAAACTGAGCACCTGATGGCTTTGAACTTTTGTTGTCCATCTTCCATTGGTTTGAATTTTGCGCTCCAGTACAAACACAAATCCCCCAACCCGAGGATCAGCACAATTAACCTAACAGACCTACACCTTAGTTCACAGATTCACTTTGTCTAAGGTTGATTTCTGGGATTTCACACAACCCAGGATTCAGATCGTGAATCCATGATGGGCTTGGATTTACATCATTATAAATGAAATGTGCTCTACTTGGAAGCAGCCGGCCCCGCCCCTTTTGACGGCTTGTGTGAGACTTTAAATCATCAAACTGTAAATTATAAATTTAAATTGTTATTGATCCTTTACCCCGAGTCCTAAAGTGTAGATTTATTTTCTTACTCTTCTTATATTTATTGTTTGTTTACTTGCACCGCTGTAACTGCAGCCTCGTCGTCTCGTCTCTCTATATGCTGGACTGTCTGTAGCGGAGATGACAATAAAGTTTACTTTGACTTCAGCAGTGCGCAGGCGCACCGAGGGCTCTCGCGCTCACTTTATAGAATTTAGAAAAAACATCGGTGCAGATTATAAGTCTGTATCATAATATCTGTTTGTTGTTTTTATTTTGTTTTGCGAGTTGGTTATTAGATGCCGCTCCAGCCAGCCAGAGACTCCCCGCCGCCCCGCCCTCTCCTCCCTGTGCCGCCAGCAGCAGGCGCACCTCGCAAACGGAGGGCGCCCTTACTCCCAGCAAATGGCTGATAGAAAACCGATCGGTGCCTACGAATTTCCCAATATGCGCTGGCATGACGTCGGGGAAGCATGGGTACGACCGATTATTTTATTTTTTTCTTGCCAATGCCCGTGATGCCCCCCCCACCACGATGCATTCTATTGGTTTGCACACTTACACACACCCAGCTGTGGTTTCCTGTTTTGCTGGACTCTGGAGAGCCCCGCCTTTAACGCTCTTCTCTCACAGAGAGCAACAGAAAACTTGGAAAAACTCCAGATTGACTGAACTCAGTTCAAAGTTACCTTGACACCTTTAGATGTGAGACGTAGTGATGGTCCGCTTGAAGCTGACGCTCCGGTGCGTGTGTCAGAAAGATCAACGCGCTGCTTCAGAAGCACCGTGTCGAGGCTTGATCCGTTTGGCCAGAGTCACGTGATCAGTGACGTCTGAAGCTTCGTTTAGAACGTACCTTTTTTAAAATCGAACTTTATTGAAACACAATGAGTATACAACATACAAACAGATGAAGTTTACAAAAGAACAGAACATGAACATACAGAACCAGGAGTAAAAAAATGATGATATGAGTAGGCGAAAAAAATCAACATATAAATATTGTTCTGAGAGGCTTTTTGTTGGTTGAGTCTGAAATTGATTGTATGTACAATTCATATCCTTATAAAAAGGCAGAAATATGGTGTTTTATTAATAAACTTACATTTATGGATATAAAATAGCTAAAAGTATTAACAAATATTTTATAAAAAAACATTTATCATTCTTCCTGGGGAACTTAAAGAAACAGAATAAAACATTTTCCCATCGTAAAGAAAACTCCCTTAAAATATGGACAATAACAAAACTGCTAAATTCTTCCAGAATCTCTGTGTAGAGGAACCAAAAGAGATGTGCCACAGTTTCTGGATGATCCCCACAGAAAGTTCAATTAGTATTTATGTCTCTTTTAAATGTTACCATATAGTGACTGGCTGGGTCACATTTATGAAGAATTTTATATGAGATTTCCTTCACCTTGTTCACAATTAGATATTTATGGGATCATCCAGACTGTCTTCCAGGTGATATCTGGAACATGTCGGTTCCAGTAAGATATTCTATATATGGGAGAGAGACGATATCTTCTTGGAATAAACTACGTATTCTCTTATTGCTGTTACCAAGTTCCTGTGAAAAGCAGATTTTTCCCACTGCTGACTCAGCTGGATCAGGGAGAGTGACTGAGGCAGATATTGAGCTGTCAGTGTTTTTATATAACATTAAAGTCCCTGAGGGTATGGCACCAAGCACCATTGAGAATTCCCCAACACTGACGGGAAAATTATATAGTGTAAGGAATTCATTGTAAGTAAGTAGTACTCCCTTGTTAAATTTTAAAACTTAGTAGCGGCCGCCATTGTTGGCAGCTGAAATTTGGCTGGGCCGCGCTATGAATTCTGGGATATGGTGGGCCACGAAGGACACACCCGACCCATCCTTCAAACTCGGGGGAATGAAGGACGCATTTGAAGGAGTCGAGGAGTCGGGACAGCCTTCGTCGCCTGGCTGTGACGTCTTCGGCCTTCAAATGCGGCCTCCGGAGGATGCAGCCGACGTTTTGGGACACAGCTTGTGTGTCTTTGTTGGTCATGTGACCTCCCAGGGACTACACATGGAAACGAGCAGTTTAGCTCAAATCTGGCAGGTTTCCATCGTCTGTTTTTGTCCTGATGTCCATGAACATGAACACTGTCCCTGTCAAACACGTCCAGATAATCTGATCCAGTGTTGTTCTTCTTCTGTGGTGTTTGTGATGGAGCAGCTGATCCTGATGTCCTCCACCAAGGGGGCAGCAAATTCAGCTGACTGCCATCATTTATTAAAAAGATGTAACAATGTGACATAATGCAATATAATAGTGTCAGTTACACATTGTGGGTTGCACTGTGGCCAGAATGGACATTACCTCCTGCCTAATGGAAGCTGTCAGCCATCCTGCAACCATGAATTAGATAAGCAGAAGTGAAGGGATTGTTAACAACAATTTAATAATAAAATGTAATGTGATAGTTGCACTTTATTAGCTACCCACAATCGTATGAATAATAACCATGAATGCACTGCATGCTCATAGCAAGTTCTTTAGGTTTAAAGTGAGATCCTGCTTTAAAGGGCGCTTCATCTGCTGGGAATGACATGTTTCTTCTAGTATGTAAGGCTCAGCCCATCTTACTGGGACTTACTTTTGTAGATCCACATGCTCTAAACCTGCTGCTCCATGATTGGTGCAGAAGCTTTAAGCTACTATTAACAAATAATGACCATGGACAATAGTTGTTACTACAATAACTTATCATTGAGCAACTTTTAATTTTACTTGTAAAACTATGCAAGTAGAATTGAATGGGGCACAGTGAGCTGAGCACAGGCCCACTCTGTGACACTCAGAGGTTTGTGGATATCATACTGAGAGTATTGGACACAGTGCAGCCAGCTTGCAGCCACTTTCCCACCACTTTAGCACAATGTTTACATGAGACTCAGCCACACTAATGTTCCTGGGCAGACATGTGGTGCAGCATGGCTGATGGCACTGTACCTGCAGCTGTCATGGACAAGAACCACTCAATACCTCACCCAAGCCAAGCCTGTGCTGATGTTGTGATCTGAGACCGAGACACTAACCCAGGATCATGATATGATGTTGTGAGAGTTTCACTAAGAATTAGCTCTGATTACAAGATTTCAATCTATCGTAACTCTAATTTGTATTTACTTCAGTTTGTTCATCTTGGAGCTGTGTGCAGCTGAGGACAGTCTTATTATTACCAGGTGAGGATATGTAACAGCCACAGTCTGTAGAGATGATGTCACCATGGAGTGGTGATGTCACTGGAGCTGCCAATATGTGCTCCAGCCAAAGCTACACCAGAGGGTTGTGCTGTGTAACAGGTTGGTGCAGGTGGTGTTATCTACATTTGAACATTAGGCAACAGTCTCACGAAGACACTTTATATTGTTCACTAAAGACCAACAATAACAGAGACAAAGGGAGAGCAGCAGAACTAGTGCTAACAATTAGCACTGCTAGCCTGCCCACCAACACCAGCTAATGTTCTAAAAACGATGATCAATGATTTTGCTGTAACGGCTCCAGCTGTCTGTGTCAGGGACACGTTGGAGATGAAGTGAGTGATCCAGTGACAAAGGTTTGGAAACCTGCAGTCAGCTGAGACTAAAGGAGTCACCTGACCGAGAGACCAAATGTTTCACTGAGAACGTCCAGATGAACAGAATCAACCTTTGGGATAATCTGTTCCACACATCCATGTTTCACTTACTGCATTATATTTCCTCATTGCTGTGCACACAGGCCTGTGGCTTATAACCAACTCCAAGTTCAGACTCAGAGGCTGCTGAAGCTGTTTTCTGGAACAGAGACGTGTTGGATATAAAACCAACTCTTCTTTATGTGTCAGCACTGAGGAAAGGAGCAGCTTCGTTTCTAAGTGTATGAAGGACTGTAGCAGTGTGTGTGTGAGCTTTATTTCACAGACAGAACCATGTCAAAAACACAACTTCAGGTAAAAACAATACAAAATCAAAGAGTCTGATCAGAAGGATTAAACAGAGGAGTGTGGGACTGTTTTTAACAGACAGCAGGTTAAGCCAGGCTGGAGGAGTAAACTGAGCCTCGGTGTGAGCAGCAGTGTGTTTGACAGGAAGCTGAGATAAACAGTCTGGAGCCCATTTAGTGCTTCATATGAAAGTGTGAGGATTTGAAAGCAAATCTAAAATCAAGCAGGAGTCAGTGTGAGAATGATTTGTGCTTTTCCTCAGTCAGATGCTGGGAGTTTCAGTTCATCCATGTTCAGCGTGCTGTGCTTTGTGTAACAGGAGAATATGACAGTATAAATCAAGTCTTCATGTCACTGAAAGCCTCCACAGTCTGCTATGGAGGTGCATCAGTTTGGATTTACAAGAAGAACATTTCTTAAACCTGCCACAAGATGGCGCTCCAACAGAAGGGATGTCCACAGTGTAACACAGACACACACATACTGTGTGAATGTGTGAGTGAATGGGCTTTCAACACAAGGCTTCTGCTGCTACCTTTAATGACATAATTAGCTAACAAGAACAAACTGTTAATTACCACCAAAGAACGGCTCCAGATTTTAGCTGCTGACCATTTTGTGAAACGTTGATTACATCAGCTTATTGTTGATTTTTCAACCTTAATATCAGCTGCTTTAAAGGAGCCTGGTTCTCTGGCAGTAACACTTTTCTTCACTAGATGCAGTGCAGGCACAGTCTGTGTTTCTAAACTACACACTAATGTTCATTGTTGTGCAGCTAAATCCTCCCTCTGGATGGGAAGAATCCCTGTCAGGCTTCAAACACCTGGCTTGGTGTTCTGGAGCTAATGTGTCACCTGTGAGGACTCTGAGATGAACACACAGCAGACACTTCAGTTCTCCGTCTGTGTGTCCTCAGTTTCCCAGCATGCCTTGGCTGTGGTGGTGGAGGTGAATGAGGGGGAACATGCTGCTCTGTCAGCACTCAGGTTTCATACCTGGTGATCTCAGAGGACAAAGCGGCGTTACAGCAGCGCACGTTGATGAGACCTGATGCTCTGAACAGTTCAGACTTCAGCCTCACTCTGAGAAAACAAACGACTGACTGTCAGCAGCAACTACACCTGCTCCATCAGTGACGGAGAGAAGAACTGAGACTGAGAGACATACAGCTGCAGGTCAAAGGTCAGAAACGCCCGCTCTTTGTACGGGTCAGGAGTTAGTACTGCAGAGGTCAGAGGTCAGCTTGCTGACAAACCATTTGAAACAGTTTGGAGCTAAAAGCACAACAGCAGAGGAAAGAAGAGACACTGCAGAGATGATGCAAAATATTGTGTTTTGTTCTCAGCTGTCAAAAAGTGTAACACACGTGTTCCAGCACAGCCTTTGTGTACTTTCACTTCTCCATACTGTCCATTGGAAATCCTGTTTGTTACTTTTTGATTTCAGTCCATGTGTCCAAAGCAAACTTCTGTCCCACACTTTCTCTGCTGACTCTTCACCGATGCTCAGATGATCTCAGATGATTTCACCAGAACTCATCAAAATTCGGGCTCCACAGAAACCCAGACGTCACTAAACAAGCGTAACAAGCAAAGTGAAAACTGGTCGTTCAGCTTTATTGACCAAAGATAAGCTCACATGTCACCTCATGACACAGACACTTATTTCCACAGCATGCACGAGGACTGACAATAAGTGTCTATAAAGCCACTTCTATCTGCCACACCTGTGCTTCTGTCATGGTTGCTCTCCTCTCACTCTGTCATTTATCCACAGTCTGCCTCCCTCTGCTCCGTCAGCTGACGTCCTCTCTACACCACCTGCTGTGTTTTATCCTGCAAAAACACATTTAAGAAGCGTTGCACCAAGTAACGGGAGGAACTGCTATAAAATCCATTTAAAGGAGGTGGTGCTGAGTGCTGTGACTGGGGTCCCACCACTGACATCACGGGTGGAGGACATGTTGGAAAACTGCTACAAAGTGCTGTGCAGCCAGCAGAGCTTACAGTCTGTCCTGTGTGTCATACAGGCTCTCACACTTAGTGTTTCTGTGACACATTGAAGAGAAGTTTGTGTTGTTCACAGTTGTGCTTGTACTGAGTGACAGCTGACATGACCTAACAGCAATAATGTGTCTGTGCTGAATGAGAAGTAACACACAATGAAGTCTTGATGCATCTCAATCATCCAGGAAAGTGAGTCTGTTGGTTCTGTTCATCTGGACGCAGCGTTTTGTGGGAGAAACGTGTCGTCATCATCAGGTGACGTCTTCAGTCTCAGCTGCAGGTTTCAGTCTTACAAACAGGACATTTGCATA
Organism: Aulonocara sp. 'chitande type north' Nkhata Bay; assembly: GCF_057382095.1. Taxonomy (NCBI): domain Eukaryota; kingdom Metazoa; phylum Chordata; class Actinopteri; order Cichliformes; family Cichlidae; genus Aulonocara; species Aulonocara sp. 'chitande type north' Nkhata Bay. Next base: position 70,036,571 of record NC_141346.1, read on the forward strand.
AAGACTGAAAGCAGCTGCAGGAACGATGGGCTGGGAGCTCCGTTCCTTCATCTTAATTATGCAGATTCTCAGGACCATTGATCAACAACCACTGATCCATGTCCATGAGTCCCATTCACAGAGATGTGGGAATGGCTGCAGTCACAGCATGTAAGATGGAAATAAATGAGAAGTATTTAGCTGAAGTGGATTTGATTTATGTTACTTCTTTTTTAACTTGTAGTTCTACATTGGAAGATTATTGTGATATTGGAATATAAAAATAAATTTATATTCTATTATTTTCTCAAAATAAGCGTCACACTCGTGGAAGCCGGTGTAGCCGCCGAAACGCCTGCATTTATGGAGACTTTCAGCCCCAGGTAGGCCAGTTATGGATCTTCGGATCCACATTATGTCAGCAGCTGTTCTCCACCGTGAACTGTGTTCAAACAAACATGCTCACGCCTCACAGACGACAGCTTACAGTCTGTAGAGATAAAGTGACTTCGTACAGCCCCGACCTGCAGACGCTGTGCGCAGAGGTTCAGGAGCAGAAGTCCCGTTGTAAACATATCACGGCAGACCCGACGATGTTTGCATGAACGCGCTTTTTTTAAAAGTCAGGTCAAGGCTCCAAAAGCCCAAAGGCGATATAACAGTTTGTGTTTGCTACATGGATCATTGTAGTTCAGCTTTCCTTTGTTATATTTCTTTAAGAGCTCAAAATGTGTTCATTACATAAATCAAATGTAATGTAATGTAAGCTCAATGTCCTTACAGCATAGCGTCTCTTTGATAGAGAAATGCCCAGAGTTACACCATCTATCGTTCACAAACACAGCCAGACCCCCTCCTCCCTTCTTACCACTCTCCGCTGTTCTGTCATAAGAGGCTCAGCAGCTAAAGCAGCACACCTGGGTCTCCCAGCCTATTAAAAGCAGCCCTTTGCTTCACCTGCTTCACTAAACATTATTATTTTAAGCAGAGTGGTGTGATTTATGTAGGCATTGCTGTGTGACAGGAGGACTTTTCTTGCACACCCACCAAATAAGGGCGCACATGCTTCAACGCCCACTGGTGACTGCACACATCCTTTCAAGGAAGCATTTCATTCATCCCTAACAAATGGAAGAAAACACTGTGCAGCGTGTTCAGGTTTGAACGTGGCCCTGGCCTCTCTCTGCATCCACCTGGCACATGCAACACACATCCACTCCCTGCTGAACTGCTTGTATTTGATGTGTTGAAGTTTTGGTAAAGTTTGAATAAATTCCACTTTATTTATAGGAACATTTCATCTGTGGACTCCTGCTTCCCCTCTCCTTGAGCCAGTTTGTGACGGGAACATGACATAAGAAAAGTAATTTATCCCTTTTTGATTCTGTGTATCTGGCGCTCATCCAGTGAGTTCACACTTGGCAGAAACAGACTGAATTTGTCTGGAGAACTTTGGCTTCAGCCAAGTTAGATAAACACACTGTGTCTCTGTCAAAACAGCAGTGTAGTTGTGGCACCCCTGTGAGGGAATGACCACATTAATATTATTTTGTGTAAAACACTCATGTAACGGGACATTTTTCATTGCTATATGTATTTATTTTCAGTTTCTTTAAGAGGATAGAAAATCCATGTAACAGGGATTCATTTTATGTTAGAAAGCAGTGAGGGCGGAACTTTGGTGCTTGCTCCGGGGTTTCGGGGAGCAGTAAGTGGAGCCCACCTTCCGCTGCTTCCTCAGACACGTTCTGGAGGAAAGCAGAGACGCATCGTGTCTTCCTTACTCTGCTCTTCACCTGCTTTTACAGGTCGGTACACGGTGCTCGCACCGAAAATGTTGTTTATTGTCACCATGGTTACCCACGTTAATGTGAATGGGAGAGTTAAGGCGGTCCGCCAAAGTTATTTATATGTAAACACGGGAGAAAACCAGAGGAGTGTCCCGCGCGACCGCACCGCGAGCCCGCTCGTTAGGTGGAGCGCTCGTGAAGCAGAGTCAGTGCGCTCCTATGCTCTGTGCAAACGTGTTGTAATGCTCCAATCAAATCAGTTCTGTGAGATGTGAATGTTAATAGTTCTGTTAAAGTGACTGAGTAGATTAGCTAGTGTAACACAAGCACTCTGAGCAACTCTGTGTAGCTAACAGAGGCATTCATGGGTTGATTAAACAAGCTGTGTTTCATGATGCACTAAATAGTGATTTTGCCAGTAAATTACTGGAGGGAACAAATGTAATGTATTTACCAATGCTGTTATTGAATAGAACTGTTTAGCCAGTAAGACACTGCAGAAGACAATGTGATGTGTTTATTGATATGATAAAAGGATGTAGCTGTTATGGAAAGAAGTGTGAACTTGAGAAACTGAACCAGTTAAAAAGAGTATATTTCACTGATGTTGTGAAATAAGTAAATGTAATTGATGTGAATGAGGAACCAGCTGAACAGTATATTGAAAGCTCATGTTTAGTGTTTTATAGCATTTATTTGTGTGAAATAAATCAGACTCAGACACGTTCTGGAGGAAAGCAGAGACGCATCGTGTCTTCCTTACTCTGCTCTTCACCTGCTTTTACAGGTAACATATTTGTCATCGAGGTCTTCATCCTTGGGACCCGTAACATAGTAACTTCTTCATTGTTATACTTCTATAGTTTTCCCATTTTGTGAGCTGTGGATGTGGAAAGTGTCTCAGTGACACATCCACATGAAAACGGCGTTACCTTCGTTCATTTGCACGTCAAATGAACGAGCTGTTTGGACTTTAACGTCACAGCTGATGCTTCGATACTCGAACTCAAGAGTTCAGCTTCCACTCAGAGGTACAAGTACACACAGCAAAGATAAACGTGTACACAAGGTGGAACCCACAAGTGCACAGCTCCAACCAGAGATGGGCAGTAATCCG